>NC_042984.1:4448267-4468267 GCF_901001165.1 Salmo trutta | reverse complement strand
TGTAGACCACTCTACTGGATGTTGTATGGCTTCACAAAGACAGAAGACTTGACGACAACACGTATGTCTAATATGGAACCATTAGGGACACATGTAGAAACCAGAGTGACTGGACCAGCGAGATATCTATCTGACAGCCAACAGGTTGAACCCAGAGTGACTGGACCAGCGAGATCTCTATCTGACAGGCAACTCCATCATAAACCAGTCAATCACTAGATATTGATGAATGTCCTCAACAAGAATGCATTCAGGGTTTTGGAGTGAAGCTTGAGAGAAAGAGAGAGAGAGAGAGTTTTGGAGAGCTGTTGATATCAATCATCCAGTCTTTCATGTCTCACAGTTTTATTGTCAGATTTACTGGAATAAAGTGCCAGGGGGGATGTTGTTGTGCAGAGCATGCTCGCTCACACACACACACACACACACACACACACACACACACACACACACACACACACACACACACACACACACACACACACACACACACACACACACACACACACACACACACGGATGCTTATGTACTAATGCCACCACAGATGGGCTATAAACTATAAACTGGAGGAGAGCAACAGAGAGTATCACACACACACACGCGCGCACACACACACACACACACACACACACACACACACACACACACACACACATACACACATACACACCCACACACACACACACACACCCACACACACACACACACACACAACAGAGAGAGAGAGAGAGAGAGAGAGAGAGAGAGAGTGAGAGAGAGAGAAAATGCATCAACTATAAACTGGAAGAGAGAGGAGAGCTTCAGTACTGGGAAAATCCCTCTCTCAACCACATTAATTCATTTCCCTCACTACTCTCTGTCTGCCTGATGGGCGCACTCGCAAAACACACACACACACACACACACACACACACACACACACGGTCAAACTTAAATTACACGTTACACGTATTGTGACAGCGTCGTAAACAGAGACACAACCACATACTGGACAGACCAGAGGAGGCTGGTGGGAAGAACTATAGGAGGACGGGCTCATTGTAAATAACGGAATGGAATACATGGAACGGTATCAAACACATCAAACACATGATAACCACATGTTTGTCTCTGTTCCAATGATTCTATTCCGTTCATTACAATGAACCCGTCCTCCTATAGTTTTGCCTACCAGCCTCCTCTGTTGCAGACCAACACACACACACACACACACACACACACACACACACACACACACACACACACACACACACACACAATGATGAACTCTCAAACACGCACAAACACACTCGTCCCGCCACACACACCAAAGTATCCTTTCAAAAGCTGGTGTTTGCTTATTTCCAGATGCGTAAGAGAATGAAACGGGCTGGCTTTTTCGCTGTCATGTTTTCCACTGCGGGTGACGAGCCGAGGGTGATGTCGTGTTTGGATACGAAAAACACCTCTTCCCCTCAACATCCTTCCTACACACACACACACACACACACACACACACACACACACACACACACACACACACACACACACACACACACACACACACACACACACACACACACACACACACACACCACCCCAACATCCTGAACTTCAACGGGAGTTTCCTGGCCATTCACATTCCTGCTACTTTTGCATGTTATTGATTAAACTTTATACTGACTGCATCTTACACTGGACCTACCTGCCGTTTCACAGCGAACCCATCACACACTGGACCTACCTGCCATTTCACAGTGAACCCATCACACACTGGACCTACCTGCCGTTTCACAGCGACCCCACCACACACTGGACCTACCTGCCGTTTAACATCGACCCCACCACACACTGGACCTACCTGCCGTTTAACATCGACCCCACCACACACTGGACCTACCTGCCGTTTCACAGCGAACCCATCACACACTGGACCAACCTGCCATTTTACATCGACCCCACCACACACTGGACCTACCCGCCATTTTACAGCGACCCCATCACACACTGGACCTACCTGCCATTTTACATCGACCCCACCACACACTGGACCTACCCGCCGTTTAACATCGACCCCACCACACACTGGACCTACCTGCCGTTTTACATCGACCCCACCACACACTGGACCTACCCGCCGTTTTACAGCGACCCCACCACACACTGGACCTACCTGCCGTTTTACATCGACCCCACCACACACTGGACCTACCCGCCATTTTACAGCGACCCCATCACACACTGGACCTACCCGCCATTTTACAGCGACCCCACCACACACTGGACCTACCCGCCATTTTACAGCGACCCCACCACACACTGGACCTACCCGCCATTTCACAGCGACCCCATCACACACTGGACCTACCCGCCATTTTACATCGACCCCACCACACACTGGACCTACCTGCCATTTTACATCGACCCCACCACACACTGGACCTACCCGCCATTTGACATCGACCCCACCACACACTGCTGCTTCCATGATCGCTATGAGGACAACACACACACACACACACACACTGCTGCAGGAATCATGATCCCAGCAGTTTGTTAGAAGTACCGTCCAAAGTGTGGTCTTTGCCCCGTTGTGTCACCAAGAGTTCCCTTGGAACACACAAACACATACACACAACATTAAGTACAGCCTAAATGCTGACATAATAAATATTTTTAAAACTAGACACATTTTAACAGTTAGATCCTCGTAACTTATTAAGAAATCCAACTCTCTTTTTCTCTAATCCAAAAGTTAATTGAGTGTTATGGAAACAATAAAAAAAAAAAAACATTTTCTCTTTTGATCTACTTTCATTCTCTCCCTGCGTAAAGAGAGAGCCTCAAGGCGAGAAACAGTATATCTTTCTCCCAAATGGCACCTTTTTAGTGAAACACTGTCGACCAGGACTCATAGAGAACAGGACAACACTGTCGACCAGGACTCAGGGAACAGGACAACACTGTCGACCAGGACTCAGGGAACAGGACAACACTGTCGACCAGGACTCAGGGAACAGGACAACACTGTCGACCAGGACTCAGGGAACAGGACAACACTGTCGACCAGGACTCAGGGAACAGGACAACACTGTTGACCAGGACTCAGGGAACAGGACAACACTGTCGATCAGAACTCATAGGGAACAGGACAACACTGTCGACCAGGACTCAGGGAACAGGACAACACTGTCAACCAGGACTCAGGGAACAGGGCAACACTGTTGATCAGGACTCATAGGGAACAGGACAACACTGTCGACCAGGACTCAGGGAACAGGACAACACTGTCGACCAGGACCCATAGGGAACAGGGCAACACTGTCGATCAGGACTCAGGGAACAGGGCAACACTGTCGACCAGGACCCATAGAGAACAGGGCAACACTGTCGACCAGGACCCATAGGGAACAGGGCAACACTGTCGACCAGGACCCATAGGGAACAGGACAACACTGTCGACCAGGACTCATAGGGAACAGGACAACACTGTCGACCAGGACCCATAGAGAACAGGACAACACTGTCGACCAGGACCCATAGAGAACAGGACAACACTGTCGACCAGGACCCATAGGGAACAGGACAACACTGTCGACCAGGACCCATAGAGAACAGGACAACACTGTCGACCAGGACTCATAGGGAACAGGACAACACTGTCGACCAGGACCCATAGGGAACAGGACAACACTGTCGACCAGGACTCATAGGGAACAGGACAACACTGTCGACCAGGACCCATAGAGAACAGGACAACACTGTCCACCAGGACTCATAGGGAACAGGACAACAGTGTCGACCAGGACCCATAGGGAACAGGACAACACTGTCGACCAGGACTCAGGGAACAGGGCAACACTGTCGACCAGGACCCATAGGGAACAGGACAACACTGTCAACCAGGACTCATAGGGAACAGGACAACACTGTCGACCAGGACTCATAGGGAACAGGGCAACTCTGTCGACCAGGACCCATAGGGAACAGGACAACACTGTCGACCAGGACCCATAGGGAACAGGACAACACTGTCGACCAGGACTCAGGGAACAGGACAACACAGTCGACCAGGACTCAGGGAACAGGACAACACTGTCGACTAGGACTCAGGGAACAGGACAACACTGTCGACCAGGACTCAGGGAACAGGACAACACTGTCGACCAGGACCCATAGAGAACAGGACAACACTGTCGACCAGGACTCAGGGAACAGGGCAACACTGTCGACCAGGACTCAGGGAACAGGACAACACTGTCGACCAGGACTCAGGGAACAGGACAACACTGTCGACCAGGACTCAGGGAACAGGGCAACACTGTCGACCAGGACCCATAGGGAACAGGACAACACTGTCGACCAGGACTCAGGGAACAGGACAACACAGTCGACCAGGACTCAGGGAACAGGGCAACACTGTCGACCAGGACTCAGGGAACAGGGCAACACTGTCGATCAGGACCCATAGGGAACAGGACAACACTGTCGACCAGGACTCAGGGAACAGGACAACACTGTCGACCAGGACTCAGGGAACAGGACAACACTGTCGACCAGGACTCAGGGAACAGGACAACACTGTCGACCAGGACTCAGGGAACAGGGCAACACTGTCGATCAGGACCCATAGGGAACAGGACAACACTGTCGACCAGGACTCAGGGAACAGGACAACACTGTCGACCAGGACTCAGGGAACAGGACAACACAGTCGACCAGGACTCAGGGAACAGGACAACACTGTCGACCAGGACTCAGGGAACAGGGCAACACTGTCGACCAGGACTCAGGGAACAGGGCAACACTGTCAACCAGGACCCATAGGGAACAGGGTGCAATTTGGGACTCAGCCGTTTGCGTTCTGTTGTTTCATTCTTGTTAGAATTGTTTTCGTTCAGTCAGCGATTTGGGGGAAAAACAGGTTCATGCGCCAAAGTAATATAGTGGTGATCAGAACTCCACCAGGATGGATTCAGACAGTCAGTTGGCTTAAAGGTTACACACTGGAGAGGTCTGTCTGTCTGTCTGTCTGTCTGTCTGTCTGTCTGTCTGTCTGTCTGTCTGTCTGTCTGTCTGTCTGTCTGTCTGTCTGTCTCTCTGTCTCTCTGTCTCTCTGTCTCTCTGTCTCTCTGTCTCTCTGTCTGTCTTTTTGAGAGAAAAGAAAGAGGACAGATAATCAAAGTAACAACATGTTTTGTCAACCACAAAACACTGACTAGATTGAAGTGAAATAACCCCACTAGCATGTCTAATATAGACTAGAATAACCTCTAAAAATAACCCCACTAGCATGTCTAATATAGACTAGGATAACCTCTAAAAATAACCCCACTAGCATGTCTAATATAGACTAGAATAACCTCGAAAAATAACCCCACTAGCATGTCTAATATAGACTAGAATAACCTCGAAAAATAACCCCACCAGCATGTCTAATATAGACTAGAATAACCTCTAAAAATAACCCCACCAGCATGTCTAATATAGACTAGAATAACCTCTAAAAATAACCCCACCAGCATGTCTAATATAGACTAGAATAACCTCGAAAAATAACATCGGAACTAAAATATGAAATCAGAACTAACTGAACAACAGGAAATCAAAAATCCTTAGAAATGACTTTATTTATTTTGTAAAATATTTAAAACGCAATATATTCATTTACAAAAAGCCCTCTTCAATTAAAGAAACAACAACCGAAGTATAACATTGAAAAAAAAAATATCTATGTGTCAAAAGCAATGTTGTAAATTACAATGAAATACTGCATGAAATAATGCTTTTATTTTGCCTGCTTGATTTAAGTGCAGAGCAACTGTTTTTGTTTGTTTTATTCTTAGATTATTTTATTTTTTTAACCAAAAGTAGTTTTTACCTGCTCAACGCGGTTCTTAAAGAGGCATTCTGGGATTCAAACAACAAGAAAGAGGTCAAAAGCTATATATCCTTCATGTAAATGTCCTAAAATGGATATCATAATCCCAGAATCCCCCTTTTTTTTTATGTCTGGTGATGGAAATTAAAATATGAACAAGTGTTTTGATGTAAATAGAAAAAAATTAAAACCTTATTGAAAACAAACTCATAGTCTCCTAACATTGCATAACTCATAAATTCACATTGTATTGAAACAACAATCCTAGTCTTTCATTTGTAAAATATATATTTCATTAGAAAGATTTGGAACATGATGGTCTTCCTATACATATATTTGTGACCCAGTGCAAATAAAACAGTTTTTCATAGAAATAATTCAATAAAAATCTACACAAATAACTCAAACAACATGAAATTAGGAATACTGTATAAAAATGGCAATAACCAAAAAAATGAACAGTTTAATCATTATAAATGTTCTGCCTGTCTGGACAGTAAGTAGAAGAGCTCAGTAGTCTTTAGTGGTCTGTTGTGGTCTGTTGTAGACTATAATGCATTGTAGTAATCCTACCCTGAAAGTCCTTAAAGGTCAACTGCAGACCTGGGTCAAGTACATTAATCCAATGCTTTCAAAAATGTCTTTTTTTTTTTTAGGTGTACTTGCCTTAATTTAGTGTTTGCACTTCTGTGGCCTATTCCATAGTGCAAACTACACCAAATGCCACTCCAGTATTACAGTATGTTTAACATACTGTATTTGACCAACAGGTCTTGTAGGCTGCCCTTGACCATACTAGACACTGGCACACAGCCATAGACTAACAGCAGTCAGTAAGGTGTCTACCCAGTAATACAGGTACCGTAGTAGACAGCACTACTCGCATCAGCGAGAGCAGAGATGAGAGGACTACTCTGGCTCTCCTCACAGATCCTCCCTAGTGGTTTAGAGAGGGGTGCGTTGGTATACCCCTCCAGAGCTTTCGACACGGGGACACTACCATACCCCTCCATGGATTTAGAAACGGGAACGAGGTTACTCCCATACCCCTCAATACGATTCCGGTTAGCACTGAGGTACTGGTCAAACTCATGGCGGTCCACTTCTGTCCAGAACTCAACTGATGTCAGGCCTAAGTGGTTGGATCCAGTCTGGTCTACGGAGTCCAGGGCCTGGGGTTTAAGGTTGGAGGTGGGGGCCAGTGAAGAAGAGGAGGACTCGGGTGGGGGAGAGAGCTGCCCCAGGTGGGAGGCCTGGGGGGTGTCTGGTCCAGCGTTGTTGTACAGGTAACTATAGTAACCAGAGGACACAGAGGAGACAGAGGAACTACTGATGGACTGGTGGGGATTGACTGGCTCAGACAGGCTTATAGAGGAGCCCTGGGGGTTAGAGTAAGGACTGGGAGAGTTCGTAGGCTCTGGAGCCTGGCTAAGGCACTTTTCCTGGGGAGGACGACAGAGCAGGGAGCCCCTCTGGCTCTGGCTAAGATGGTGATCATGACCACTTTGGCCCTGACCCTGATTATGCCCCTGACTATGCCCCTGACCCTGATTATGCCCCTGACTATGCCCCTGACCCTGATTATGCCCCTGACTATGCCCCTGACCCTGATTATGCCCCTGACTATGCCCCTGACCCTGACTATGACCCTGACCCTGACCCTGACCCTGCCCCTGACCCTGACTATGCCCCTGACCCTGACTATGACCCTGACCCTGACTATGCCCCTGACTATGCCCCTGACTGTGGCTGTGAGGATGACCATGGGCGTTATGGTGATGGCTGTTATAATGGTGGTGTTGGTGGTAGTTCCTCCAGGTGCCATGTAGCTCCACGTCCTCCTGCATGTGAGGGGGAAAGAACACCCCTCCTTCCGCACCCCCCTCCTCCATCAAATCCAGTGGGGACATCTCCGGTGTGGGCAGGCCGTAGCTCAGTGTGTCCCCGGTGTGGAGGTCCCTGAAGTGGCCTAGTGGAGGCAGAAGGTGGTGGTGTGAATGAGGATGAGGATGTCCATAACCATCCAGAGGGTGTCCGTAGACCTCCCCTACCCCAGGAACCCCTGTCCCTCCCTGGGTTAGGCTGTGGAGCAGTAACCCCGGTTCTACCCGTTTGAGCTTTTTGGCCTGTTTCTTGCGACGTGGGCGGTACTTGTAGTTGGGATGGTCCGTAAGGTGTTGGAGGCGGAGTCTCTCGGCCTCCTCAACGAAGGGACGCTTGTCCAGAGTAGTCAGAGCCTTCCACGACTGGCCTAAAGATAATAATAATAGTAACATATATATATACATATATATACATTGTTGTCAACAATACCATTATTAGCAACGGTAACGTAATCAGCATCATAATGATAATCATTATCAACATTACCAACGTTATCAACATGATTGGCGTCATACATTTAGCTAAAATCAGTTGTGTACTGTACATCCAACTACAAACTGGGTGGTTCGAGCCCTGAATGCTGATTGGCTGACAGCCGTGGTATATCAGACCATATACCACTAGTATGACAAAAACATGTATTTGTACTGCTATAATTACATTGGTAACTAGTTTATAATAGCACTAAGGCACTTCAGGGGTTTGTGGTTGTATTGGCCAATATACCACGGCTAAGGGCTGTATCCAGGCTCTCCGCGATGCGTCGTACATAAGAATATCCCTTAGCCGTGGTATATTGGCCATATACCACACTCCCCTCGTGTATTAATTGCATAAAAAATAATCTGTACAGTTCTAAACATATTCTGGATGGAGTTTTTTTATATTGTAGATACTAAGTGATGCTGTTGCATAATAAAAGCCAAACTAAACTCAAAAAAAAATCTGCTTCTTTACTCTCAGGAAAAACTATGTGCAGTACTGCACATATTGAGCAATGAAACCATTTTACATGTGGTTTTGGCTTGAACAAGATGTAGTACCAACAGTAACTAAAGTCCTACCAACAATTAGAGTTGATTTAACTGATTCATTGCGGTTCGTGACATTCGCAACCTCATAAACCGTCCTAAGAACACCACAGGAAAACACGCTTTAATATTTCACACAGTCATGAGTCTAAAAAACATCCTGAATACTGTGTGTGTGTGTGTGTGTGTGTGTGTGTGTGTGTCTGTGTCTGTGTGTGTCTGTGTGTGTGTCTGTGTGTGTGTCTGTGTGTGTGTGTCTGTGTGTGTCTGTGTCTGTGTCTGTGTCTGTGTGTGTGTCTGTGTGTGTGTCTGTGTCTGTCTGTGTCTGTGTCTGTCTGTGTCTGTGTCTGTCTGTGTCTGTCTGTGTCTGTGTCTGTGTCTGTGTCTGTGTCTGTGTCTGTGTGTGTGTGTGTCTGTGTCTGTGTGTGTGTGTGTGTGTGTGTGTGTGTGTGTGTGTGTGTGTGTGTGTGTGTGTGTGTGTGTGTGTGTGTGTGTGTGTGTGTGTGTGTGTGTGTGTGTGTGTGTGTGTGTGTATCTTACCCAGCATCTTGCTGAGGACAGCATTGTGGAGGTCTGGGTTCTGAACGGCCAGTCGTTTCCTCTCGTCTTTAGCCCAGACCATGAAAGCGTTCATTGGCCGACGGATCCTCGACTCACCCCCTGCTTTCCCCTCGACGCTGCCCAGGGAAGGTGCTTCTGGGTGGGTCGAGTCAGGGCTTCCTACCCCTGTCCCTGGTTCAGCTCCGGCCACTATCCTGGCCTCTGTGCGGCCCCCAGTAGAGCCACGGTCTCCAGATCCTCCATAAAGTGGGGTCTGGTCGAAGGGTCCTAGCCCACGATCAGAGCCTGGGCCGGGGGAAGAGACCCATGGATGGCCCCTGGCTCCGTCCCGGCCTGGTAGAGAACTGGCCTCACGACAGTAACTAGACTCAGATATATTCATTCCAGCTTAAACAAACTCCTGTTTAGTTGTTGTTGTTGTGTTAAGTTCTGTCTGTGAACTTTTGTATTTCTGAACACAGACAACGAGGAAAAGGCTAAAGGTTTTAAAAAGCAACAGTGTTCAGAGAAACTGAAAGAGACGGAGGTAAGAGAAGCAGAAAGCCCAAAGCAAAGCATTGACCTCTGAAGGGTGTGGGACGGTTCAGTAGAAACCAAGAGTGTCCTAAAGGTTACACGACTCTTTCTCTCTCTCTCTTTCTCTCTCTTTCTCTCTCGGTTTTCCAGGACCTCTTGTAAAAGAGCGTTGTGTGTGTGTGTGTGTGTTTCTCCTCTGTTATCCTCCAGGACAGTTTGAAAGTTGTGGTGAGGCTTGAAAAACCCGTGGTGTAAATATATACCCAGCCTAAACCAATCAGACGCCAGGGAGACTAGCAAGGCAAGCGGGAGGGGTCGGCAGTGGGAGAGTTCCCCCTCCTTTCCTCCTCCCTCCCTCCCTCCCTGCCCCCCCCCCCTCCCTCCCTGCCCCCCCCCCCCCTCCCTCCCTCCTTCCTTGTCCTATCCGCTCAGCACTCACACAGAGAGATGTAATCTGAGAGGACCATTGTTTCTGCTCACTCTCTCTCTCTCACACACACACACACACACACACACACACACACACACACACACACACACACACACACACACATACACACACACACACACGCACACACACACACACACACAGCTTCCCCAGCCACGCTGTGTGTCTCTGTCTCTCCCTACCTTCCTCTGCCTCCCGCCTCCTTTCCCCAGAGTCCCTATCCAACCCCCCTCTCCCCCCGCCCGCCCTCCCTCCCTCCCCTCTCCTCCCATCATCTGAGGCTATGGCTGTGGTGAAAGGAGACCACACTCAAAGCCTTGCTCGTTAGCGGTGCAGCTCTCTCTCTCTCTCTCTCTCTCTTCTCTCTTTCTTAGACTTTTCTTTTAGATGCAGAAAACAGAGAAGAGAGCTGCACAGAGAAATACGCTGAAACACATAAGATCGGACACTAGCACCCAATAGTAGTCACAACCATGAGGTGACACTCGAATCTTTTCAACATGGTCTCATTAGAACAAGTCAAAACTGTGACGTTGATGCCGAATTTGACATATATCGCCCACCAATAATAAAAATAAAAAAAAACATTAGAATAACTGTCCTTCTGATGTTATCGAAAATAATTCACAACTTATCACACAGACTTGTTGCAGCAACAATTAAGTCATGTGATATGTTGAACCGTTACAGAAAAAATCGTTGACAAATGTAAAAGAGAGGGAATGGGATAATCCATGCTGTATGGGGCATTAATGGATGTTTTCCTCCTAACGATCAATCCTAACAGAGGACACTTTAACATGTTATAAACGGTAAGATGGGAACTCTTTCTCTGAGGACATGGCCGGTAAAACCATTTGTTTCGTAGAGATGGGTGAGAGTGTGGTTGTCCTATGGCTATTTTGCATACAACCGTACCACAACTTTCTTGGAATGGTGCAGGATTGTTGCTAGGCTTTGGAACATCCTCAGCACATTTTAAGAAATTACGCAAAAAAACCCCCAAAAAAACCAAAATGTTCTTAGTATTTCATTACTTTAACGGAAAGTTGACTAACAGGTCAAACATGGTTACATTTAATTTAAAATGTTGGTAATGATCTAGGAACGACCTCCAACTGGTTTGACATTGGGAAAGTTCTCAAATAGTTCAGAGAAGGTTAAGAAACAACCTTCTTCTGTGGGAATTTCAGTACTTCAGCATAACGTTTCCAACAGATTTCCTCATGGTTTCTATTTAAAGTAGTGTTCCCAAATTGTTCCGAGAAAGTTAAGAAATCTTTCCATAAAAAAACAACACCCAAAAATGTTTGTGACGTACAGAGAACATTCTAAGAATGTTATGTTATTTAAAAACATATTAATATACAATTTATCTTAACAGCATATCAGTTACAACATTCTAGTAACTATCTGTAGATATGATTTGGGATTATCCAAATCAAGTGAAACACAAATTGAATTTACAGTGACAAGAAGAAACATTGTGAACCCTTCGGAATTACCTGGATTTCTGCATAATTTCATAGATATCCAACCTAACCAACCTGCCCTCAAAAATACACCTCTGCTGTCTTCAACCAGGATCTCAGCGATCACTGCCTCGGTGCTTGCGTCCGTAATGGGTCCTCGGTCAAATGAACACCCCTCATCACTGTCAAACGCTCCCTAAAACACTTCAGCGAGCAGGCCTTTCTAATCGACCTGCCCGAGTATCCTGGAAGGATATTGACCTCATTCCGTCAGTAGAAGATGCCTGGTTATTCTTTAAAAGTGCTTTCCTCACAATCTTAAATAAGCATGCCCTATTCCAAAAATATTGAACCAGGAACAGATATAGCCCTGGGTTCACTCCATACCTGACTGCCCTTGACCAGCACAAAAACATCCTGTGGCGTTCTGCATTAGCATCAAATAGCCCCCGCGATATGCAACTTTTCAGGGAAGTTAGGAACCAATATACACAGGCAGTTAAGAAAGCGAAGACTAGCTTTTTCAAACAGAAATTTGCATCCTGCAGCACAAACTCCAAAAGGTTATGGGAGACTGTAAAGTCCATGGAGAATAAGAGCACCTCATCCCAGCTGCCCACTGCACTGAGGTTAGGAAACACTGTCACCACCGATAAATCCACAATTGAGAATTTCAATAAGCATTTTTCTACAGCTGGCCATGCTTTCCACCTGGCCACCACTATCCCGGTCAACAGCCTTGCGTCCTCCACAGCAACTTGCCCAAGGCTCCCCCATTTCTCCTTCACCCAAATCCAGATAGCTGATGTTCTGAAAGAGCTGAAAAATCTGGACCCCTACAAATCAGCAGGGCTAGACAATCTGGACCCTCTCTTTATAAAATCATCAGCCAAAATTGTTGCCACCCTTATTACTAGCCTGTTCAACCGCTCTTTCGTATTTTCTGAGATCCCCAAAGATTGGAAAGCTGCCGCTGTCATCCCCCTCTTCAAAGGAGGGGACACCCTTGACCCAAACTGCTACAGACCTATATCTATCCTACCCTGCCTTTCTAAGGTCTTTGAAAGCCAAGTGAATAAACAGATCACCGACCATTTCGAATCCCACCGCACCTTCTCCGCTATGCAATCTGGTTTCAGAGCTGGTCATGGGTGTACCTCAGCCACTTTCAAGGTCCTAAACGATATCATAACCGCCATCGATAAGAGACAATACTGTGCAGCCGTCTTCATCGACCTGGCCAAGGCTTTCAACTCTGTCAATCACCACATTCTTTTTGGCAGACTTAACAGCCTTGGTTTCTCAAATGACTGCCTCGCCTAGTTCACCAACTACTTCTCTGATAGAGTTCAGTGTGTCAAATCGGAGGGCCTGTTGTCCGGACCTCTAGCAGTCTCTATGGGGGTGCCACAGGGTTCAATTCTCGTGCTGATTCTTTCTCTGTATACATAAATGATGTCGCTCTTGCTGCCGGTGATTCTCTGATCCACCTCTACGCAGACGACACCATTCTGTATACTTCTGACCCTTCTTTGGACACCATGTTAACTAACCTCCAGACGAGCTTCAATGCCATACAACTCTCCTTCCGTGGCCTCCAACTGCTCTTAAATGCAAGTAAAACTAAATGCATGCTCTTCAACCGATCACTGCCCGCACCTGCTCGCCCGTCCAGCATCACTACTCTGGACGGTTCTGACTTAGAATATGTGGACAACTACAAATAACTAGGTGTCTGGTTAGACTGTAAACTCTCCTTCCAGACTCACATTAAGCATCTCCAATCCAAAATTAAATCTAGAATCGGCTTCCTATTTCGCAACAAAGCATCCTTCACTCATGCTGCCAAACATACCCTTGTAAAACTGACCATCCTACCGATCCTCGACTTCGCCGATGTCATTTATAAAATAGCCTCCAACACTCTACTCAACAAATTGGATGCAGTCTATCACAGTGCCATCCATTTTGTCACCAAAGCCCCATATATTACCCACCTCTGCAACCTGTACGCCCTCGTTGGCTGGCCCTCGTTTCATACTCGTCGCCAAACCCACTGGCTCCAGGTCATCTACAAGTCTCTGCCAGGTAAAGCCCCGCCTTATCTCAGCTCACTGGTCACCATAGCAGCACCCACTCGTAGCACATGCTCCAGCAGGTATATCTCACTGGTCACCCCAAAAGCCAATTCCTCCTTTGGCCGCCTTTCCTTCCAGTTCTCTGCTGCCAATGACTGGAACGAACTGCAAAAATCACTGAAGCTGGAGACTCATATCTCCCTCACTAGCTTTAAGCACCAGCTGTCAGAGCAGCTCACAGATCACTGTACATAGCCCATCTGTAAACAGCCCATCTATCTACCTACCTCATCCCCATACTGTATTTATTTATTTATCTTGCTCCTTTGCACCCCAGTATCTCTACTTGCACATCCATCTTCTGCACATCTACTATTCCAGTGTTTAATTGCTATTTTGTAATTACTTCGCCACCATGGCCTATTTATTGCCTTAACTCCCTTATCTTACCTCATTTGCACTTACTGTATATAGACTTTAAAAAAAATGTTCCTACTGTATTATTGACTGTATGTTTTGTTTATTCCATGTGTAACTCTGTGTTGTTGTTTTTGTCGAACTGCTTTGCTTTATCTTGGCCAGGTCGCAGTTGCAAATGAGAACTTGTTCTCAACTAGCCTACCTGGTTAAATAAAAAATGAAATAAATAAATAAATAAAAAATGACAGGGAATTTTTACTAGTATTAAATATCAGGAATTGTACAAATCTGAGTTTAAATGTATTTGGCTAAGGTGTATGTAAACTTCTGACTTCAACCTTATATACATCACTACTATATACGTGTGGAGTTCCATTTACATACTAAAATGTTGGGCTGCAATGTTTCTCTTTCACTCACTCTGTCCTCGGGCAACAGCCGACTTGCGCTAGGCAGCCTTTAGCCATCACTCAAAAAAAAAATGATGATAGACAATGTTGACAATGTTGTGATTTTTGTTAATTTAAAACATTAGATATTAACATTATGTCTCTGATGCGTTTCTTCATCACCAACATGAAATATAGGTTTAAGCATTGAACATATCCCATTTAAATAGTATTCACATGCAACAATTACAGCTGTGATTCTTTCTTGGTAAGATTTGCACACTTGGATTGTACAATATTTGCCAATTATTTAAGTTCTGTGTAATTGGTTGCTGATCATTGCTAGACAATATTTTTAATTCTTGCCATAGATTATCAAGCAGATTTAAGTCAAAACTCAGCCATTCAGGAACATTCACTGTCTTGATAACTTTATCCTGAAAAACTCCCCAGTCCTTAACGATTACAAGCATAGTAAGTTAATTGCTTTGCCAATTTTTTTGCAGTATTATTTTAGTGCATTGTTGCAAACAGGATGGATGTTTTGAAATATTTGTATTCTGAACAGGCTTCCTTCTTTTCACTCTGTCAATTAGGTTAGTATTGTGGAGTAACTACAATGTTGTTGATCCATCCTCAGTTTTCTCCTATCACATTCATTAAACTCTGTAACTGTTTTAAAGTCACCATTGGCCTCATGGTGAAATCCCTGAGCAGTTTCCTTCTTCTCCGGCAACTGAGTTAGGAAGTATGCCTGTATCTTTGTAGTGACTGGGTATATTGATACACCATCCAAAGTCTAACGAATTACTTCACCATGCTCAAAGGGATATTCAATGTCAGTTTTTATTTTTACTTTTTTTTACCTATCTACCTTTTTAGCTAGCTTTGGCTAACCCACAATCTGACAGAAAGAGTGAAAAACGCATGTCAAAAATGTTAGAAATTGATTTGATTGAGAGGGGGTGAAATACTTATTTCCCTCATTAAAATGCAAGTAAATTTATAAAATTTTTGACATGCGTTTTTCTGGATTTTTGTTGTTGTTATTCTGTCTCTCACTGTTCAAATAAACCTAGCATTAAAATCATAGACTGATCATTTCTTTGTCAGTGGGCAAACGTACAAAATCAGCTGGGGATCAAATACTTTTTTCCCTCACTGTACAAGAAATCCAGTTTGTGTGTCTTTTTATTTCCAGCTTGTAATGGCAAAACGGAGGGGGAGGAAACTGTACTAACCAAGAGAAGAAAATACCCTTCAAAGTGGAAAGGAGAGAAGGGATGGTTGGAAGGTCAAGCTGGTTTTGTATAGAAGGGATACATTTTTTTTGTCAAAAATGGACTTTTCGTGGGCAAGTTAGGATAATTAACGTAGCAAGTTAGGATAATTAACGTAGCAGGTTAGGAGGAGAAGGTTAAGGTTAGTAAAGAAGAGTTAGGGTTAGCTAAAATGCACCAAAAAATTATACTTTTGACATCAGTATCATCATTATACTTTTGACACCATGGTGAAATGTGTCTGATTCGCATACTAGTAGCATGATTAATAGGGACATTTCTGTACTGACTGTTTGACTGTTGGAACACTTGCCTGTTCATTCTGAGTGAGAAAAAGAAAAATCCACTTGGTGTAAATATATTTTGTAAAAAAAAAAAAAAAAAATGGTTTTATTGTGAAATGAATAGAAACGCCTTGGGCTTATTTTGGTGAGATTGAGCCCCATCGTTTCGCCTCTTTCCTCTCCGCCTTAGTCCTGCTTCCAAAGTCTTTCAAGATACATTCTGATTGGTATTGTCATCGGAAAAACGTAGTCCTTTTTGAACAGACTAAAAGGTGATTTTATCTATTTTAGAAGCATTCTGTACAATATAAATCAAGTATTTCTTCGTTTACTGCTGTAAAACTACGTACTGTTTTTATTTGTTTACTATTTACGTTATCCAAAAAAGTGTCTGGTTATTTCTTATCAAGGGAAATTAATAAATACCCCATATTTTAGATGTGTAATGGGGACTCCTGTGGCTCAGTTGGTAGAGCATCTTGTTTGCAATGCCAGGGTTGTGGGTTCGATTCCCACGGGGTACCAGTACAAAATGCATGAAATTAAATGTATGTATTCACTACTGTAAGTCGCTCTGGATAAGAGTGTCTGCTAAATGACTAAAATGTAAATGTAACGACATCAAGTCAATTTGGACATGGTGTTATTTGTGCCAGAAGGGCTAGAACCCAACACGGTAGGCCTGTATAAGGCAGCAGCCCTAACCTCCAGGCCGTGACTGGACAACCTTTTGACAGTTCATTCATAACCTCTAGACACTAACAGGGATGGGGAAACTCCAGTCCTTGAGGGCCTGATTGGTGTCACACTGTTTCTCCCTCCCTAACAAACACAGCTGATTTAATCAAATTGCATTTCTAAACTAAAGATCATGATTAGGTGATTATTGGAGTCAGGTGTGTTAGCTGGGTGTTGGGGCAAACACTGTGACACCAAACAGGCCCTTTGAGGAATTGCCCACCCCTGAAAGACACTTGTGTGTCATAGCCTAGTGGAGACCAATATCTATCTTGTGTAATTAAGATATATTAAACCACCGTTGTTGATGCGTTTGGCTGTCAGATACATTTTTGTATATTTGAATGTGGCAGTAATAGGACCTAAGCCTGGCAAGCGTGAGAGAGAGAATACTATTTTAATGTAGCCCTGATCCCAATGACTTGACTGCCCCCCAATGGAGAGAAACAGAACTGCACATTTTTAGCCAATCACAATGCTTATTTGAATTTCCCGATAAAATCAGTAAAAATTCTCCACAACGAAAGAGAGATCAAGTTAGACACACACTAGGGTACGGGACAGACAGGCATGAAGAGATAGCTTCACCGTACAGGCTACAAACTGGCACTTTTCCTCTTCTCCATCTCTCCATCCTTCTCCCTCCTCTCTCTCGCTATCCACCTCTCCTCCTCTCTCTCTCTCTCTCTCCCTATCTCTCCCCTCCTCTCTCTTTATCTCCTCCCTCTCTCTCTCCCTCCTGACTCTCGCTATCCACCTCTCCTCCTCTCTCTCTCTCCCCCTATCTCTCCCCTCCTCTCTCTTTATCTCCTCCCTCTCTCTCTCCCTCCTCTCTCTCTCTATCCACCTCCCCTCCTCTCTCTCTCTCCCCCTATCTCTCCCCTCCTCTCTCTTTATCTCCTCCCTCTCTCTCTCCCTCCTGACTCTCGCTATCCACCTCTCCTCCTCTCTCTCTCTCTCTCTCCCTATCTCTCCCCTCCTCTCTCTTTATCTCCTCCCTCTCTCTCTCCCTCCTGACTCTCGCTATCTACCTCTCCTCTCACTTCTCTCTCCCTATCTCTCCCCTCCTCTCTCTTTATCTCCTCCCTCTCTCTCTCCCTCCTGACTCTCGCTATCTACCTCTCCTCTCACTTCTCTCTCCCTATCTCTCCCCTCCTCTCTCTTTATCTCCTCTCTCTCTCTCTCTCTCTCTCACTACTCTGTATCTCTCATCTCCATCTCTCTTTATCTCCTCCCTCTCTCTCTCCCTCATCTTCCTCTCTTCGCTGTCTCTCTCATTCCCATCTCTGTGTCATTTGGGACGCAGACAGGTGTTTTCGGGAACCAGAAGACACTGTTGTTTTAACCCTTAGCCTACAATGGTCACCCCCCCACCCCCACCCCTGTGGAAATCGAATTAATAAAATAATCCCCATCAAAATCTGTCTGTTTATTAAGATAGAGAGATATGTGGTTTTAAATGGGCTGCGTCTCAATCCACCAGCATCAATTCCACCGAGACATCCTGATAAATTCAGTCTTTTTCTCACGAAAACGTCTGTAGCATTCGAACGCTTTTGGTCTACAAACTATTATGACCTATAAATAATACTGTGATACTATAAACTATTACTCTACAGAAAGCTGGTGTTCTCTGTTTTGCTTTAAGACACCCACACAAAAAAATGAATGGAAGTATATATGGAGATAGTTTACTGCCTAAAATAAGGGAATAAATACTTGTATATATATATATACTTGTATATATATATATATATATCGTTTCCTGATCTTTCTTATATCTCTCAGCTACACTTCAGAACAAACTTCCTTTAGATTTTTTTTGGGGGGTGTACTATTTGTTGTTCCACGTAGTGAATCTGTTATTCAATGTGTTTGTATGGGCTAGTAATGCCAATTCAATGTTTCATACAATCATTTTTGTATATGTTTTTTTTTGATACCTTAACGGGGTCTTGATTATGATTGATTGATTATGATAAAATCATTATTGGTATGACTATCTTAAAACAATTCCGTATGTTAGCTTGTGTTTGGGTGTGTGTGTGTGTGTGTGTGTGTGTGTGTGTGTGTGTGTGTGTGTGTGTGTGTCACGGATCCCTCCGGAACTTTCATCATGCACATCTGTCCCTTATTCCCACTGATTAGTATGTGTATATATATGTGCCATTTGGTTCACCATGGTCTTGTTCGATTTATTGTTCCAACGTCTGTTGGTTCGTGCGAGTACCTGTGTTGTTTCGGCCTTGTGGATTGTGCAGATGGTTACGGGTTTCGTCCCGTGTGTTAATCATTGTGTGTTTGTGTTATTTATTCGAGGTATTCCTCTCTCTTTTGTTTTGGGTTTCTACCCTGTGTTTTGTAAACGTGTTTGTTTGGTCTTCGTCCCCGTGCCTTTACACGGCACGCCGTAATTTGGGATGAATAAAAACCTCATTACGCATTCCTGCGCCTGTCTCCCGAATCATTCATACCAACGTGACAGAGTGTGTGTGTGTGTGTGTGTGTGTGTGTGTGTGTGTGTGTGTGTGTGTCAACAGGGGATGGGGACCCACACCCGACCAGGACTGGGAAAGAATGGGGAGGCCGTTGGTTGACTGGGAGACTACTGAGGCTGCTGAGCCGGTCGGTGTTGAAACATGACAGAGCTAGAAGAACAGAGACTCTCCCTCCCTTCACCCTCCCTCCCGCCTGGCTGTCTGCTGTTTGTGCCTCACCCTGACATTCTCACACACAGTCTGTCTTAACGACCAGCACCACCCCCCCCCCCCCCCCCACCACCTCTCGAGACTTATGCACACACACACACACACACACACACACACACACACACACACACACACACACACACGTGGTTCTAGTGGCCAGGACAGGAAGACAGCGATGTTCCTGCAGGGAAATCTGGTGAGAGAGGTGGGGGTGAGTAGAGGGGAGGGAGGAGGAGAGGAAGGAGAGGCAAGGGAGGAGAGGGAAGGGAGGGAGTATAGGGGGGAGGAGGAAGAGAGCGGAGGAGAGGAAGAAGAGGCGAGGGAGGGAAG
>NC_042984.1:4430767-4443267 GCF_901001165.1 Salmo trutta | reverse complement strand
CTTATACACACAAGTGTAAAGGAATTAATAAGAATATGTACATATAAATATATGGATGAGCGATGGCCGAACGGCATAGGCAAGATGCAGTAGATGGTATAGAGTACAGTATATACATATGAGATGAGTAATGTAGGGTATGTAAACATTATATAAAGTGGCATTGATTAAGTGACTAGTGATACATTTATTACATGCAAATGTTAATTATTAAAGTGGCTAGAGATTTGAGTCAGTATGTTGGCTGCAGCCTCTATGTTAGTGATGGCTGTTTAACAGTCTGATGGCCTTGAGATAGAAGCTGTTTTTCAGTCTCCCGGTCTCAGCTTTGATGCACCTGTACTGACCTCGCCTTCTGGATGATAGCGGGGTAAACAGGCAGTGGCTCAGGTGGTTGCTGTCCTTGATGATCTTTTTGGCCTTCCTGTGACATCGGGTGGTGTAGGTGTCCTGGAGGACAGGTAGTTTGCCCCTGGTGATGCGTCGTGCAGACCTCACCACCCTCTTTAGAGCGGTCTGCAGTTGCCGTACCAGGCGGTGATACAGCCCGACAGGACGCTCTCGATTGTGCATCTGTAAAAGTTTGTGAGTGTTTTTGGTGACAAGCCAAATTTCTTCAGCCTCCTGAGGTTGATAGAGGCGCTGTTGCGCCTTCTTCACCATGCTGTCTGTGTGCGTGGACCATTTCAGTTTGTCCATGATGTGTACGCCGAGGAACTTAAAACTTTCCACCTTCTCCACTACTGTCCCGTCGATGTGGATAGGGGGCTGCTCCCTCTGCTGTTTCCTGAAGTCCACGATCATCTCTTTTGTTTTGTTGACGTTGAGTGTGAGGTTATTTTCCTGACACCACACTTCGAGGGCACTCACCTCCTCCCTGTAGGCCGTCTCGTCGTTGTTGGTAATCAAGCCTACCACTGTAGTGTCGTCTGCAAACAGATGATTGAGTTGGAGGCGTGCATAGGGCGGGGTGCTTAACCTCTCTAGGGGGTGTGGGATGGTAGCGTCCCACCTGGCCAACATCCAGTGAAATTGCAGAGCGCCAAATTCAAAAACAGAAATACTCATTATAAAAATTCATAAAACATGCAAGTGTTATACATCGGTTTAAAGATTAACTTCTTGTTAATGACGAGTTTGGAGGGTACTATGGTGTTAAATACTGAGCTGTAATCGAAGAACAGCATTCTTACATAGGTATTCCTCTTGTCCAGATGGGTTAGGGCAGTGTGCCGTGTGGTTGCGATTGCGTCGTCTGTGGACCTATTGGGGCGCTAAGCAAATTGGAGTGGGTCTAGGGTGTCAGGTAGGGTGGAGGTGATATGATCCTTGACTAGTCTCTCAAAGCACTTCATGATGACGGAAGTGAGTGCTACGGGGCGATAGTCGTTTAGCTCAGTTACCTTAACTTTCTTGGGAACAGGAACAATGCTGGCCCTCTTGAAGCAAGTGGGAACAGCAGACTAGGATAGGGATTGATTGAATATGTCCGTAAACACACCAGCCAGCTGGTCTGCGCATGCTCTGAGGACGCGGCTAAGGATGCCCTCTGGGCTGGCAGCCTTGTGAGGGTTAACACTCTTAAATCTCTTACTCACGTCGACCACGGAAAAAGAGGTAAAAATGAACATGGGCAGGTAACTGACTAGCGATGGCTATTCAGCAGCCTGATGGTCTGTTGATAGACACTCTTGGCCAGTCTTCCAGCTTTTCCCACGATGCTCCTGTTCTGCCCGCGTCTTAGTGATGGAAGCGGGGAGAAGAGGCCATGGCTCGGGTGGCTGGGGTCCCTGGTGATCTTCTTGGCCTTCCTGAGACACTTGGCGTTGTAGAAGTCCTGCAGGGCAGGCTGAGTGCCCCCAATGGTGCGTTCGGCTGAGCGTGCCACCCTCTGTAGCACCTTGCGATCCTCGGCGGTGGAGTTGCCGTACCAGACTGTGATGCAGCCCGACAGTGTGCTCTCAATAGCGTCCTCAAGGAGAGGCCAAATTTCTTCAGTATCCTAAGGTTGAAGAGTCGCTGTCGTGCTTTCTTCACCACGGTGTCCATGTGGTTTGACCATTTCAGCTGCTCAGAGATCTGTACGCCAAGGCACTTGACGTTTTTGACTGTCTCCACGGTGATGAGGATGGGTGCGTGCCCTGCCTGGTTCTTCCTGAAGTGCCACAATCAGCTTGTTTGTTTTGCTGATGTTGAGGGAAAGATGTTTTACCTGGCACCATGCTGCCAGAATGCCTAGCTCCTCTCTGTAGGCCGTCTCATTGTTGTTGGTAATCAAACCTACTACTGTCGTGTCATCAGCGAACTTGATGATGGAGTTGAAGCTGTGTGAGGCCAGTCAGTCGTGGGTATACAGGGAATACAGTAGGGGACTGAGGACGCACCTTTGTGGTGCCCCGTGTCGAGGAGGTAATCTCGCCTACCTTCACCACCTGGATGCGGCCTGTCAGGAAGTCCAGGACCCAGTTACATAGGGAAGAGTTCCAACCCAGGGCCGTGAGCTTTGTAGTGAGCTTAGAGGGCACTATGGTATTGAAGGGAAAGCTTTAGTCAATGAAAAGCATGCTCATATATGCATTCCTTGTGCAGTGCAATGGCGATTGCATCATCAGTGTTTCTGTCAGGGCGGTAGACGAATTGGAGAGGGTCGAGTAAGTCGGGAGGGAGGGAGGGAGGGGGGAGGTGATGTGGTCTTTGACTAGCCCCTCGAAGCACTTCATGATGACGGAGGAGAGTGCTACAGGGTCGATAGTCATTCAGTTCTGTCACTTTCCCTTTCTTGGGCACGGGGATGATTAATGTTTCTTATAAAAACAATAAGAGATGCAGTCATTCTCTCTACTTTTATCAAAGAGAGACTGGCATGCATAGTATTGATATTAGCCCTCTGATTACAGTGAAGTACAAGACGAGCTGCTCTGTTCTGGGCCAGCAGCAGTTTTTTTCTAGGTCCTTCTTTGCAACACCTGACCATATGACTAGGCAAAAATCAAGAAAAGACACAACTACAACCTGCAGGACTTGCTTTGTAGAATGTGGTGTCAAAAAAGCAAAGCATCTCTTTATAATAGAAAAAAATGTTTTTATGTTACCCTTATACTACAAGGTAAGCTGACTGAGAACACATTCTCATTTACAATAACTCCCTGGGGAATAGTTACAGGGGAGAGGAGGGGATTGGAATGAGCCATTTGGAAACTGGGGATGATTAGGTGGCCATGATGATATGAGGGTCAGATTGGGAATTTAGCCAGGACACCGGGGTTAACACCCCAACTCTTACAATAAGTGCCATAGGATCTTTAGTGAAAACAGAGAGTCAGGACACCCATTTAACGTCCCATCTGAAAAACAGCACCCTACACAGAGCAATGTCCCCAAGCACTGCCCTGGGGCATTGGGATTTTTTATTCATTTTTTTTTTACCAGAGGAAAGGAGGTTTCCTACTGGCCCTCCAACACCACTTCCAGCAGCGTCTAATCTCCCATCTGGGGACAGACCAGGACCAACCCTGCTTAGCTTCAGAGGCAAGCCAGTAGTGGGATGCAGGCTGGTATGCTGCTGGCATACAACCTTATTTTAGTTTTAGAGATGTTAAGGAGTAGTGTTTTACTATCCACCCATTCAACAACTGACTGCAACTCTTTGTCTAGGGTTGCAGTGATTTCTCTTGCTGTGGTAGCTGATGTGTATAATGTTGAATCATCAGCATACATAGACACACAGGCTTTGCTTAAGGCTAGCGGCAGGTCATTAGTAAAAACAGAAAAGAGTAGAGGGCCAAGAGAGCGCCCTTGCGGTACACCACAAATTATATGTTTTACGTTAGAGAAGCTTCCAGCTTCTGTGTTCTATTAGACAGATAGCTCTGAATCCATGATATGGCAGAGGTTGAAAAGACATAACACATATGTGTTTTTCAACAAGAAGTTATGGTCAGTAATATCAAAGGCTGCACTGAAATCTAACAATACAGCTCCCACAATCTTCTTGTTATTAATTTCCTTCAACCAATCATCAGTCATTTGTGTCAGTGAGTACATGCTGAGTGTCCTTCTCTATAAACATGCTGACAGTCTGTTGGTAATTAGTTTACAGAGAAATAGCATTGTATCTGGTCAAATATAAACAAAAAAATCCAAAACATTTAAATGTTTCCCCTTAAACCACTCAAGTGTTACTTTAGCAGTATGCTTAGGGTCATTGTCCTGCTGGAAGGTGAACCTCCGTCCCAGTCTCAAATCTCTGAAAGACTGAAACAGGTTTCCCTGACCTGAGACAAGAGAAGGTTGGAGAATAGCTGTTCTCCAGCTACACCACGGTGCTACCCCTACAGAGTGCTGTTGAGGCTTTCATTGCAAAACACTGTGTTTCAATCAGTTATTTGGTGACTTGAATATATTTAGTATGGTTTTATCGAAAACAATGATTTTCAATGTTTCACTACAAAAAAATAATGAAATTCACTGAGTAGGATGGTCCTCCCCTTCCTCCTCTGAGTAGCCTCCACTGACAAACACACACACACACACACACACACACACACACACACACACACACACTGTCCCCTTTCACAATACATTGATTTAAAAGACGTGATCTGAGTAAGGCTTGAATCACTATTCATGTGATGTGTTGTAGAGATATCGTGACTTCTCAGCTGGCTCTGTGCACTGTACCACGTATTCCTACACGTCAACAAAGGAGCATATTTAGTCTGTTGATTTATACTACTCCTATTTTCTTTTTTCTCAGAATACCCCAACTTTTTGTTAACATTTCTGCATGTCTCCACCTTGTATTCATTTCCTGACCCACCAATATCTTTAGCCATCAAAATTGTGTTTTTGAAAAAAAAAAAAGAAGGAAAATAAAAACAATTCCCTGGTACAAAGCGAGATAGATTGTTTTATGTAATAAGAGGACTGTAACGCAGACAACCAGAAGAGTCTTTGTGGTCTGTGTGTGGGAACGTACATTTGATGTGGTGATTCCCCACGCTAACCTCTCACTCAATGCTATCAGCACTGCACACACTGAGTTAGTGTGTGTGTGTGTGTGTGTGTGTGTGAGTGAGTGTGTTTGTGAGAAAATGCTATCAGTGCTGATCATACTGGGACTTGGCTGGCGTTCATGGCTCAGCTGATAACAGGGGATGTGGACACACACACACACACACACGAACAAGCTAGTGCCAGTGGCCTGCAATGCACTACAACTGACCTTTATCACAATCTGGGGCTGAAACATATTGACACACACACACACACACACACACACACACACACACACACACACACTGGGGGTCTGGGATGGGACTGGTTGGGAGGTTGGGGAACAGATTATTCACACTGGGAAGACTGTTGTTGCTGTTTTTAAACTTCCGTCTTTGTTTCTATCCCACCACTGTTTTTTCAAAGTTTCTTGTTTTACAGTGAGGGAAAAAAGTATTTGATCCCCTGCTGATTTTGTACGTTTGCCCACTGACAAAGAAATGATCAGTCTATCATTTTAATGGTAGGTTTATTTGAACAGTGAGAGACAGAATAACACAAAAAAAATCCAGAAAAACGCAGGTCAAAAATGTTATAAATTGATTTGCATTTGAATGAGGGAAATAAGTATTTGACCCCATCTCAATCAGAAAGATTTCTGGCTCCCAGGCGTCTTTTATACAGGTAACGAGCTGAGATTAGGAACACACTCTTAAAGGGAGTGCTCCTAATCTCAGTTTGTTACCTGTATAAAAGACACCTGTCCACAGAAGCAATCAATCAATCAGATTCCAAACTCTCCACCATGGCCAAGACCAAAGAGCTCTCCAAGGATGTCAGGGACAAGATTGTAGACCTACATAAGGCTGGAAGGGGCTACAAGACCATCGCCAAGCAGCTTGGTGAGAAGGTGACAACAGTTGGTGCGATTATTCGCAAATGGAAGAAACACAAAAGAACTGTCAATATCCCTCGGCCTGGGGCTCCATGCAAGATATCACCTCGTGGAGTTGCAATGATCATGAGAACGGTGAGGAATCAGCCCAGAACTACGCGGGAGGATCTTGTCAATGATCTCAAGGCAGCTGGGACCATAGTCACCAAGAAAACAATTGGTAACACACTACGCCGTGAAGGACTGAAATCCTGCAGCGCCCGCAAGGTCCCCCTGCTCAAGAAAGTACATATACATGCCCGTCTGAAGTTTGCCAATGAACATCTAAATGATTCAGAGGACAACTGGGTGAAAGTGTTGTGGTCAGATGAGACCAAAATGGAGCTCTTTGGCATCAACTCAACTCGCCGTGTTTGGAGGAGGAGGAATGCTGCCTATGACCCCAAGAACACCATCCCCACCGTCAAACATGGAGGTGGAAACATTATGCTTTGGGGGTGTTTTTCTGCTAAGGGCCAGGACAACTTCACCGCATCAAAGGGACGATGGACGGGGCGATGTACCGTCAAATCTTGGGTTAGAACCTCCTTCCCTCAGCCAGGGCATTGAAAATGGGTCGTGGATGGGTATTCCAGCATGACAATGACCCACAACACACGGCCAAGGCAACAAAGGAGTGGCTCAAGAA
Source organism: Salmo trutta (assembly GCF_901001165.1). Lineage (NCBI taxonomy): Eukaryota > Metazoa > Chordata > Actinopteri > Salmoniformes > Salmonidae > Salmo > Salmo trutta. The sequence goes on along the minus strand of NC_042984.1, from coordinate 4,436,689 downwards.
GAAGCACATTAAGGTCCTGGAGTGGCCTAGCCAGTCTCCAGACCTTAATCCCATAGAAAATCTGAGGAGGGAGCTGAACGTTCGAGTTGCCAAACGTCAGCCTCGAAGACTTAATGACTTGGAGAAGATCTGCAAAGAGGAGTGGGACAAAATCCCTCCTGAGATGTGTGCAAACCTGGTGGCCAACGACAAGAAAAGTCTGACCTCTGATTGCCAACAAGGGTTTTGCCACCAAGTACTAAGTCATGTTTTGCAGGGGGGTCAAATACTTATTTCCCTCATTAAAATGCAAATCAATTTATAACATTTTTGACATGTGTTTTTATGGATTTTTTGTTGTTATTCTGTCTCTCACTGTTCAAATAAACCTACCATTAAAATTATAGACTGATCATTTCTTTGTCAGTGGGCAAACGTACAAAATCAGCAGGGGATCAAATACTTTTTTCCCTCACTGTAACTCTTCAGGAAGAAAGCCTCATTAATCTGAATGAAGGAAAATACTTTCTTGTTTTAACTCTTCAGGAAGAAAGCCTCATTAATCTGAATGAAGGACAAGGTGTCACGCCTGCTTTTCCTCCCTGGCACTCGAGGGCCCCTAGGCTGCCCATCATTACGCACACCTGTCACCATCATTACGCGCACCAGCGCATCTTTGGACTCACCTGGACTCCATTACTTTGTTGATTGCCCCTCCTATATCTGTCTGTTCCTCGGTTTGATCCCCGTGTCAGCAGTATTGTTTTTATGTTTCACCTGTCCAGACGCTGTCTTTGTTTATTTCTTGTTGGTTATTTTTTAAATGCTCACTCCCTGTACCTGCTTCTTGTCTCCCAGCGTCTGTCCTTACAAAAGGGTTTCTTGTTTTACCTCTGAATGAAGGAAAAGCGGAAGAGAGCGTGGCTATAAATACAAAATTAAAGTTGTATCTTTTGAAGCATATTTCTCAAATGCCGTGTTTTGTTTTTCTTTCTGTTGTTTTGAACAGGCAGTATTATCTTTAAAGAGGACTGTGTTTAAAGATAATGATATTATTTGAGTGGTGGTCAGTGAGGATACACCACGGCACAACCATCATGCCGCTACAAGTACCAGTCTAATTCCTCTTTAACCATTGTGGTGTCAATGCTATAATTGTATGTCCCCTGAAATAAGAGAGTATAGTTCTACTGAGGCTGTATACATCCCAAATGGCACCCTATCCCCTATGGGCCATGGTCAAAAGTAGAGGACTACGGAGGGAACAAATGGCACCCTATTCCCTACAGGCCATGGTCAAAAGTAGAGGACTATGGAGGGAACAAATGGCACCCTATCCCCTATGGGCCATGGTCAAAAGTAGAGGACTACGGAGGGAACAAATGGCACCCTATTCCCTATGGGCCATGGTCAAAAGTAGTGGACTACGGAGGGAACAGGTTGCCATTTGGGATGGAACTTCCAGCTCTACTACAGTGTCTTCAGTTCACCAACTGGCCGTCTCAGACAGGCAGAATTCTGTTTGCCACAAACTATTCTGTGGTCAGCACAGCTATTTAGAAAATGTTAAATACGTGAGAGAGGGGGGGGGGGGGGTCGCAAACTACAGTGTGTGCGCGCACGTGTGTGTGTGTGCGTGCGTGTGCGTGCGTGCGTGTGCGTGTGCGTGTGCGCGTCTGTATGTGTGTGTGTGCGTGTGTATAAAGTATGTGGAGTGTTTAACATGTGAAAAAAATGTGTGTTTCCCTACGTGTGTTTAACAATGTGTGTGTGGTATGACAGAGAGAGGGGTTGTATAACAGCAACACATCAGTAGCAGACTTCAAGGGTGGTAAACAGTGTTACTGACGCTGGCTCCTCACAACAATTAGTCTTTAAATATAGACGCGGTTATAACAGTGGAGCGTTGGTCTAGGTCTGGAGGGGCTGCCCTGCCTCAGCCAACCTGACCTCAGGGCTACAGCGCTGGGATGACTGGAGCCTGAGACGCCTCTGCTGAGACACTACTACCGCATGTAGGCACACACACACACACACACACACACACACACGCACACACACACGACACAAAGTTGAAGTCAGAAGTTTACATACACCTTAACCAAATACATTTAAACTCAATTTTTCACAATTCCTGACATTTAATCCTACAAAAACAATTCTGTCTTAGGTCAGTTAGGATCACCACTTTATTTTAAGAATGTGAAATGTCAGAATAATAGTAGAGAGAATGATTTATTTCAGCTTTTATTTCTTTCATCACATTCCCAGTTGGTCAGAAGTTTACATACACTCAATTAGTATTTGTTAACATTGCCTTTAAATTGTTTAACTTGGGTCAAACGTTTCAGGTAGCCTTCCACAAGCTTCCCACAATACATTGGGTGAATATTGGCCCATTCCTCCTGACAGAGCTGGTGAACACCAGCCAGACAATGTAGACATGCTCTACGACAATGTAGACATGCTCTACAACTAGCCAGACAATGTAGACATGCTCTACAACTAGCCAGACATGTAGACATGCCCTACAACCAGCCAGACAATGTAGACATGCCCTACAACCAGCCAGGCCTGGTCGTTCCAATTCATCCCAAAGGTGTTTGATAGGGTTGAGGTCAGGGCTCTGTGCAGGCAAGTCAAGTTCTTCCATACCAATCTCGACAAACCACTTCTGTATGGACCTTGCTTTGTGCATAGGGGCATTGTAATGCTGAAACAGGAAAGTGTCTTCAACAAACTCTTGTCACAAAGTTGGAAGCACAGAATCATCTAGAATGTCATTGTATGTTGTAGCATCCACATACTACTGTATATATATATATATATATATATATATATATATATATATATATATATATAGTGTATACTGTGCACAAATATATACACAATGTGCAACAATTTCAACGATTTTACAGTTACAGTTCATATAAGGAAATCAGTCAATTTTATTGAATCAATTAGGCCCTAATCTATGGACTTCACATGACTGGGCAAGGGCACATCCATGGGTGGGCCTGGGAGGGCATAAGACCACCCATTTGGGAGCTAAGCCCACCCACGGGAGGCCAGGCCAGGCCAATCATAATAAGTTTTTCTTCACAAAAGGGCTTTATTTCAAACATAAATACTCCTCAGTTTCATCAAACTCTGCATTGTGTTGTGTGACAAAACCTCACATTTAAGAGTGGCCTTTTATTGTCCCCAGCACAAGGTGCAACTGTGTAATGATTATGCTGTTAAATCAGCTTCTTGATATGCCACACCTGTCAGGTGGACGGTGTAACGATGTGCACTGAGAGTCAGGAAGCAAGTTCAGGGAGTGAACGTTTTAACAAATAAACGCAACAATGATACAAAACAAGAAACACGACCAACGCACAGACATGAAACACAGAAACAATGATGCCTGGGGAAGGAACCAAAGGGAGTGACGTATATAGGGCAGGTAATCAGGGAGGTGATGGAGTCCAGGTGAGTCTGATGACTCGCAGGTGCGCGTAACGATGGTGACAGGTGTGCGACATAACGAGGAGCCTGGTGACCTAGAGGCCGGAGACGGGAGCACACGTGACAGAAGGATTATCTTGGTAAAGGAGAAACAGGGAAGTAGACAAATTTCTGTTATTTCAGTTCATGAAACACGAGACCAACACTTTACATATAGTTATGTTCAGTATATGCACACTGAGTTTACAAAACATTAGGAACACCTGCTCTTTCCATGACATAGACTGACCAGGTGAATCCAGGTGAAAGCTATGATCCCTTATTGATGTCACTTGTTAAATCCACTTCAATCAGTGTAGATGAACCTGGAGGAGACAAGTTAAAGAAGGAGTTTTAAGCCTAGAGACAATTGAGACATGGATTGTGTATGTGTGCCGAACAGAGGGTGAATGGGCAAGACTAAATAATTAAGAGCCTTTGGTATGGTAGTAGATTCCAGGCGAACCGGTTTGAGTTTGTCAAGAACTACAACACTGCTGGGTTTTTCACGCTCAACAGATTCCTGTGTGTATCAAGAATGGTCCACCACCCAAAGGACATCCAGCCAACTTGACACAACTGTGGGAAGCATTGGAGTCAACATGGACCAGCATCCCTGTGGAATGCCTTCAACACCTTGTAGAGTCGATGCCTTGACGAATTGAGGCTGTTGTGAGGACAAAAGGGGGTGCAACTCAATATTAGGAAGGTGTTCCTAATGTTTTGTACACTCTGTATATATATAAATATATATGTGTGTGTGTGTGTGTGTGTGTGTGTGTGTGTGTATATGTATATATGTGTGCTTCTATACCTGCATTGCTTGCTGTTTGGGGTTTTAGGCTGGGTTTCTGTACAGCACTTTGAGATATCAGCTGATGTAAGAAGGGCAATATAAATACATTTGATTTTATATATATATATATATGTGTGTGTGTGTGTGTGTGTGTGTGTGTGTGTGTGTGTGTGTGTATATATATATATATATATATATATATATATATATATATATATATAGACACACATATATATATATACACACACACACACACACACACACACACACACACATATATATATATGTATATGTGTGTGTATATGTATATATGTGTGCTTCTATACCTGCATCACTTGCTGTTTGGGGTTTTAGGCTGGGTTTCTGTACAGCACTTTGAGATATCAGCTGATGTAAGAAGGGCTATATAAATACATTTGATTTGATATATATATATGGAAAACCACACTACAGGCTGATCCAACTTTGATGTAATGTCCTTAAAACAAGTCAAAATGAGGCTCAGTAGTGTGTGTGGCCTCCACGTGCCTGTATGACCTCCCTACAACACCTGGGCATGCTCCTGATGAGGTAGCGGATGGTCTCCTGAGGGATCTCCTCCCAGACCTGGACTAAAGCATCTGCCAACTCCTGGACAGTCTGTGGTGCAACGTGGCGTTGGTGGATGGAGCGAGACATGATGTCCCAGATGTGCTCAATTGGATTCAGGTCTGGGGAACGGGCGGGCCAGTCCATAGCATCAATGCCTTCCTCTTGCAGGAACTGCTGACACACTCCAGCCACATGAGGTCTAGCATTGTCTTGGATTAGGAGGAACCCAGGGCCAACCACACCAGCATATGGCCTCACAAGGGGTCTGAGGATCTCATCTCGGTACCTAATGGCAGTCAGGCTACCTCTGGCGAGCACATGGAGGGCTGTGCGGCCCCCCAAAGAAATGCCACCCCACACCATTACTGACCCACCACCAAACCGGTCATGCTGGAGGATGTTGCAGGCAGCAGAACGTTCTCCACGGCGTCTCCAGACTCTGTCACATCTGTCACATGTGCTCAGTGTGAACCTGCTTTCATCTGTGAAGAGCACAGGGCGCCAGTGGCGAATTTGCCAATCTTGGTGTTCTCTGGCAAATGCCAAACGTCCTGCACGGTGTTGGGCTGTAAGCACAACCCCCACCTGTGGACGTCGGGCCATCATACCACCCTCATGGAGTCTGTTTCTGACCGTTTGAGCAGACACATGCACATTTGTGGCCTGCTGGAGGTCATTTTGCAGGGCTCTGGCAGTGCTCCTCCTGCTCCTCCTTGCACAAAGGCGGAGGTAGCGGTCCTGCTGCTGGGTTCTTGCCCTCCTACGGCCTCCTCCACGTCTCCTGATGTACTGGCCTGTCTCCTGGTAGCGCCTCCATGCTCTGGACACTACGCTGACAGACACAGCAAACCTTCTTGCCACAGCTCGCATTGATGTGCCATCCTGGATGAGCTGCACTACCTGAGCCACTTGTGTGGGTTGTAGACTCCGTCTCATGCTACCACTAGAGTGAAAGCACCGCCAGCATTCAAAAGTGACCAAAACATCAGCCAGGAAGCATAGGAACTGAGAAGTGGTCTGTGGTCAACACCTGCAGAACCACTCCTTTATTGGGGGTGTCTTGCTAA
>NC_042984.1:4355767-4428267 GCF_901001165.1 Salmo trutta | reverse complement strand
TAGAATGGAGAAGGATGAGGTAGGAACAGAGATGGATGAAGTTAGAATGGAGATGGATGAGGTAGGAAGAGAGATGGATGAGGTAGGAACAGAGATGGATGAGGTAGGAAGAGAGTTGGATGAGGTAGGAAGAGAGATGGATGAGGTAGAACAGAGATGGATGAAGTTGGAATGGAGATGGATGAGGTAGTAAGAGAGTTGGATGAGGTAGGAAGGGAGCTGGATGAGGTAGAAAGGGAGATGGATGAGGTAGGAACAGAGAAGGATGAGGTAGGAAGGGAGATGGATGAGGTAGGAAGGGAGATGGATGAGGTAGGAACAGAGATGGATGAGGTAGGAACAGAGAAGGATGAGGTAGGAACAGAGATGAATGAGGTAGGAAGAGAATTGGATGAGATAGGGAGATGAATGAGGTAGGATGGGAGATGAAAGAGGTAGGATGGGAAATGGATGAGGTAGGTTCAAATCAAATCAGGGAGGAAGGGAGTTGGATGAGGTAGGAAGGGGAGTTGGATGAGGTAGGAAGGGAGTTGGATGAGGTAGGAAGGAAGATGGATGAGGTAGGAAGGGAAAGGGATGAGGTAGGAAGGGGAATTGGATAATGTAGGAAGGGAGTTGAGGAGGGGGACGTCTCCAACCTTAGAGGCTGCTGCCCTGTATACATAGACACGGAATCACAGGTCACTTTAATAATGGAACACTAGTCACGTTATTAACAACGATTACATATTGCTTTACTCATCTCATATGTGTGTACTCTATTCTATTCTACTGTATTCTAGTCAACGCCACTTCGACATTGCTCATCCTAATATTTATATAGTTCTTAAATCCATTCGTTTACTTTTAGATTTGTGTGTATTGTCGTGAACTGTTAGATACTACTGCGCTGTTGGAACTAGGAACACAAACATTTCGATACAACCGCAATAACATCTGCTAAAAATGTGTACGTGACCAATAACATTCCATTATGATTTGATATCTATATAGCCGGGGCCAGAACGAATCAGTTGGATGGGCGTTTGATTTCCGTTGGGTTTTGTTTTCACGGGACCTCCTACAGTATGTGTTCAAGTAAAACAAATGATTAACACGAAGAGGAGCTCCTCTTCAAGCTAATAGTGTAATTAATGCATGTCATATATGCTATCGGGAAAAAAATATAATTCGGTTATGTTTGAAGGTCTTAGGTAACATTTAAAATACGAAAAATAACGTATTTTAAATATCACAAGCTTTTTCATTAGTTTACGTTACTATAGTAGATACGTAAACACATTCAAGTGTTCAATACATTATATGTCACGCTATGACCTAGGAGAGCTGTGTTTTCTCTGTTTAGTTAGGTCAGGGTGTGATAAGTGGGTGGGCATTCTATGTTTTGTTTTTCTATGTTTTTGACCGGGTATGGTTTCCAATCAGAGGCAGCTGTCTATCGTTGTCTCTAATTGGAAGCCATACTTAGGCAGCCTGTTTTTCCCTTTTGTTTTCGTGGGTAGTTGTTTTCTGTTTCGTTTAAAGTACCTGACAGAACTGTCGGCTGTCATTTTGGTTATTTTGTAAAGTGTTCGATTTTTCATTAAACTTCAAGATGAGCACTAAACACGCTGCGCATTGGTCACCTTTATATGACGCCCGTAACATTATATTATTCGTGGAGCGCCTTAGTTACTATAAAACAGAAAGTGTATGTGTTGGAACAGCTTCTTTCTATCATGACAAAAACAAAACAATTCACCGAACATGCTTGATAATGGTTAAAACCGGCACAAAATTAATAATGTCATTTTAATGAAGGTGTCGATATGACCGCAGTCAAAAATAGTCAGTTATCGGTTGGAGCATGTCACATAAACAACAAAAGCTGATGCGTTGCTGATTTCATTTTTTTGTTTGAGCCTGCACTCTCAGTGATGACATTTTTGTGCTGATAATTGGCCCAAAGCATTGCCACCAGCTTGTTCTATCCAACCGGTGCAGTCCTTTCTTTTCTCCTGTCTCAAAGTTTCATGCTCAGTGCACTCCATTCTAGCTTTTTTGCACTCAGGCCTTGGAGGTGTAGAGTTCAGGCCTCGGAATTGCAGGGTTCAGGCCTCGGAAGTGCAGGGTTCAGGCCTCGGAGGTGTAGGGTTCAGGCCTCGGAAGTGCAGGGTTCAGGCCTCGGAGGTGTAGGGTTCAGGCCTCGGAAGTGCAGGGTTCAGGCCTTGGAGGTGTAGGGTTCAGGCGTCGGAAGTGTAGGGTTCAGGCCTCGGAGGTGTAGGGTTCAGGCCCCGGAGGTGTAGGGTTCAGGCCTCGGAGGTGTAGGGTTCAGGCCTCGGAAGTGTAGGGTTCAGGCCTCGGAGGTGTAGGGTTCAGGCCTCGGAGGTGTAGGGTTCAGGCCTCGAAGGTGTAGTGTTCGGGCCTCGGAGGTGTAGGGTTCAGGCTGAGGCCTCGGAGGTGTAGGGTTCAGGCCTCGGAGGTGTAGGGTTCAGGCCTCGGAGGTGTAGGGTTCAGGCCTCGGAAGTGTAGGGTTCAGGCCTCGGAAGTGTAGGGTTCAGGCCTCGGAAGTGCAGGGTTCAGGCCTCGGAGGTGTAGGGTTCAGGCCTCGGAAGTGTAGGGTTCAGGCTGAGGCCTCGGAGGTGTAGGGTTCAGGCCTCGGAAGTGTAGGGTTCAGGCCTCGGAAGTGCAGGGTTCAGGCCTCGGAGGTATTCAGAACCTTTGCTCTTCCTTCCCTCCCCACATTCTAATGGATGTGTGTGTGTGTCTTAATGTCATTGGGAAGAGAATTTAAAAGTTTACCTTCAATTTAACTAGTCAAGTCAGTTAAGAACAAATTCTTATTTACAATGACAGCCTACCGGGGAACAGTGGGTTAACTTCTTTGTTCAGGGGCAGAGCAACAGATTTTTACTTTGTCAGCTCAGGGATTCAATCTAGCAACCTTGCGGTTACTGGCTCAACTCTCTAACCACTAGGCTACCTGCCTCCCCAAACTTGATTTGATTTGTATTCATGGACGTGAAGAGAACCAGCCTTCCCCAAAAATTGACCAAGGGAAAAAGAAAAACACATTCAAAATAAGGCATCTGTCATCTCTCTGTGTTTCATACATTTCCTTCAATTTGCAAGAGGCTATACTGAAATGTAACTGTTCTGATCTTTGTAGTTCAGCAGCCTATATTGAAATGTAACTGTTCTGGTCTTTGTAGTTCAGCAGCCTATATTGAAATGTAACTGTTCCACAAACAAATGCGTGATGGAGGAGAAATGTAAAAATACATTTTGGTTTAGTGATGAAACAAAGGTGTGGTTGAATTTATTCTACCACTATTCTACCACTGTTTTCTTATTGTCTCTGCCTTTAGGCCTATATATCACTGTCAATGCATATGAACTAACATGTTATAGAGCAAACAACGCAACAAGTTGTAAAATGGCTTTTCTTTCCTGGCTTGACTTCCCCCCCCCCCCCCCCCCCCAGGGTTTTTACCCATGATCCTCTACTGTTCCAGATGCTGCTTCTGGCAGTAACAAGTTTAATGTTCAAAAACACTTGGATATGATGGATATTTTCTAGTATGTTGTAATCAATCTTTTGAGGTTTTGAGTTTTGGCTTTCTGGACGTTTAGAGAACGACGATATGGTGTGGCAAACACTGATTGACCATGGAAAGAGGAGAGACTTACTGACAGCAGGGTAGCCAGCTACATAGGAGCGGGTCAGTCTGAGGTAAGGTGGATGGTGGAGCCCATTGTTTGGTTTTATTATTGTATTTCCTGCCACTGTCCAGCAGATCAGCCACCGTTATGTCCCAAATGGCACCCTGTTTCCCTATAATGTACTACCAGAGCTCTATGTAGTGCACTACATAGGGAATAAGGGTACCAATTTGAGACACAGACCCACCACATTCCGCCAGTGTGACTCAAATCTCAGCTTCAGAGACAGGAACATGGTGATGTCATCGTTATGGGCTAGCAGAATGAGGACATGAGAACATCTGTCGTGACACGGGTTGGACAAGGGGCAAGCCACACACACACACACACACACACACACACACACACACACACACACACACACACACACACACCCTGGGATAAACCGACTGCCTCATTGTTGAAGGCTGGACTCAGAGCCAGCAGCAGAGAGGGTTGTTGAAGACTGGACTCAGAGCCAGCAGCAGAGAGGGTTGTTGAAGGCTGGACTCAGAGCCAGCAGACATTTCTCAGACATGAACGCATAAATGTTCAGTGTGTCGTCCCTGTGGGAATGGAACCCATGACCTCAGCATTGATAGGACTGTAACACAATACTGTATTATTAATATTGACTCATATCACACAATGTCCACCATTGCCAGGGTAAGACTGACCATGAACCAGTGAGTCAATGTTTGACACACTCAGATGAGGGATACAGCATTGTCTTACAGCCACTCTCTTCCTTAGAATTATTCGAAATATATACTTACTGTTGTTACTGTCATTACTGTCATTACTAATCATTACTGCCATTACTGTCATTACTAGTCATTACTGTCATTACTGTCATTACTAGTCATTACTAGTCATTACTAGTCATTACTAGTCATTACTAGTCATTACTGTCATTACTAGTCATTACTAATCATTACTAGTCATTACTAGTCATTACTAATCATTACTAGTCATTACTGTCATTACTAGTCATTACTGTCATTGCTAATCATTACTGTCATTACTGTCATTGCTAATCATTACTGTCATTACTAATCATTACTAATCATTGCTAATCATTACTAATCATTACTGTCATTGCTAATCATTACTGTCATTGCTAATCATTACTGTCATTGCTAATCATTACTAGTCCTTACTAATTACATTTACATTACATTTTAGTCATTTAGCAGACGCTCTTATCCAGAGCGACTTACAGTAGTGAATGCATACATTTCATACAATTTCATACATTTTTTTTCTGTGCTGGCCCCCCGTGGGAATCGAACCCACAACCCTGGTGTTGCAAACACCATGCTCTACCAACTGAGCTACAGGGAAGGCTAATCATTACTACTAATCATTACTAGTCATTACTAGTCATTACTGTCATTACTAATCATTACTGTCATTACTGTCATTACTGTCATTACTGTCATTACTAATCATTACTGTCATTACTAGTCATTACTGTCATTACTAGTCATTACTGTCATTACTAGTCATTACTAATCATTACTGTCATTACTGTCATTACTGTCATTACTAATCATTACTGTCATTACTGTCATTACTAGTCATTACTGTCATTACTAGTCATTACTAATCATTACTGTCATTACTGTCATTACTGTCATTACTAATCATTACTGTCATTACTGTCATTACTAGTCATTACTAATCATTACTAATCATTACTGTCATTACTATCATTACTGTCATTACTGTCATTACTAGTCATTACTGTCATTACTAGTCATTACTAGTCATTACTGTCATTACTAGTCATTACTGTCATTAGTAGTCATTACTAGTTATTGCTAATCATTACTGTCATTACTAATCATTACTGTCATTACTAGTCATTACTGTCATTGCTAATCATTACTAGTCATTATTAGTCATTACTAGTTATTGCTAATCATTACTGTCATTATCCTTAACTTCCCATGATCTATTAGAAAATATTGCAATGATATCCAGTAAGTAGCCTATGTTGACTCAGGGATTTCTTCTGTAGTGCAACTCACCTAAAAACGGTACGCAATATAAACTACATGTCAACATAAACAACAACATGTCAACCTAAACAACAGCATGTCAACCTAAACAACAACATGTTTTGTCTTGTCTGTTTGCGTCTCCAGGCTTGTGAACCAGTGTGTGTGTGTGTGTGTGTTTGTTTGTTTGTGTGTGTGTGTGTGTGTGTGTCTTTGTGTTTGTGTGTGAACCAGTGTTTTATGTGCTTTAGTATGTGCTTTAGTACATGTGTTAGGAATCAAGAACATGTCCTCTCATCTCCTCTCATCTAACAGACAGAGAGGACTCTAGACAGAGGAGAGGCAGGGAGGATAATTCAATTCGATGACTAAATGGAGGACCATCTTAAAAAAATAAAAATGTATTTCACCTTTATTTAACCAGGTAGGCCAGTTGAGAAGAAGTTTTCATTTACAACTGCGACCTGACCAAGATAGAGAAAAGCAGTGCGACACAAACAACAACACAGAGTTACACATGGAATAAACAAACATACAGTCATTAACACAATAGAAAAGGTCTATATACAGTGAGTGCAAATGTAGTAAGATTAGGGAGGTAAGGCAATAAATAGGTCATAGTGGATACTTCAAGATGATTCTGTACCATGATTGGCAGTATGAGGACTTGGTTGTGCTATAAAGGCCTTTGGAGGAACGTCATTTGTATAATCTGGCCATATGCCTAACAGTGATCTACAGTACCACACTTCGTATGTCTGAGTTCAGTTCAGAAGACGTTACTTTTCTTTCAAATACATTTTAGCCCTGTATCCCCAAAAGCTTCAATCTCCCATGCATTTGGGTTTTCATCTGCGGTGGGATATCGAATATATTCTGTGACAGTGAAAAATGTCATGCTATCTGATTTCAATTTACCCACCTTGACTGTCTGTAAGACAGAGAGCTCTGTTCATTCTCAGTCTGATACCTGTCCTCATATCAACTCATAACATCTTATAAACAACACTAGAAGCCTACTCTGAAGGTTAAACAACAAAAATCACACATGATTGACAATTCAAAAACTTCGTAATGGCTTGCGCAATAAAGACAATCGGTATTTTTGTGAGTAGGCGATCTGAAGTATTTCATTATGCAGCGTAGTAAAGTGGACAGCTTTAAAAACGAAAGAATCTGAAAACACTACCATCTAGTGGTGTAATGAAGCAACTGCCTGGAGTAATTTCCATTTCCATTTACGTCATTTAGCAGACGCTCTTATCCAGAGCGACATACAAATTGGCGCATTCACCTTATGATATCCAGTGGAACAACCACTTTACAATAGTACATCTATATCTTTTTGGGGGAGAGGGTAGGGGGGGGGTTAGAAGGATTACTTAATGCTATCCCAGGTATTCCTTAAAGAGGTGGGGTTTCAGGTGTCTCCGGAAGGTGGTGATTGACTCCGCTGTCCTGGCGTCGTGAGGGGGCTTGTTCCACCATTGGGGTGCCAGAGCAGCGAACAGTTTGGACTGTGGCATGTATTAATGACCCACAGTAAAATGGCAGTAAAACAGTTCACATAACACAAAGTCAATTACTTGACCAGATTGCTTGATGGAGTCCAATAATTTTAGTGCTATTAGTTAAGATACTATAGGACAACTATAATATGTTTACTTTTAGCCTACCGTTTATTAGATGTTGAAGACAGACACACACAAAGCATGAAGGCTGTGTGTTCACAGATGAATCTTTCTGTTGAATAACTTTGGTATGACAACAATGTCCTCATCAGTGGGCCCCAGTGGAGCAGAACATTGTTATGGACAGGAATAATACAACCTTGGAAACGGTCTGAAAAAAACCCACCTCACTGCCACTATGGCGGCAGGGCTTCCTCCCAACGTGTGTGTGTGTGTGTGTGTGTGTGTGTGTGTGTGTGTGTGTGTGTGTGTGTGTGTGTGTGTGTGTGTGTGTGTGTGTGTGTGTGTGTGTGTGTGTGTGTGAAGCCTGAACAGTGGCATAGAAGGACTTCCCCCAGTAGCTGAGGTGGAGTTTCCTAACAAAGCAAACACACACACACACACACACACACACACACACACACACACACACACACACACACACACACACACACACACACACACTGCACCTACCGTGTAGTCAGTGGGTGGCTTACTATCATGGAATGAAATAAAATGAACTGACAGGCGTCCACCCACCCGCTGCGAGTCAACCCTAAACAGAGAAACAGCGACGCCCACTGGCTGATGAAGAAAAGGTGTTATTTAGTCTGGTGCCGACGTTAGTTTGTTCTTGAAGAGCATGGAGAGGCCAGACCAGACCCGGCATCAGGATAAACGGACTAAAGGGGCAGTTTAAATCAGTGAGGGAGCACAATGTTGGTGAGTTCTTGTATATTTGAATTCTGCTTATTGTCACGCTATACCACAATAAACAAGCTCAAATGGCAGAGACTCCCGAGATCAATTCGCATACGGCCCCAAGAGATCGACAGATGACTCACTCCACACTGCCCTCTCCCACCTGGACAAAAGGAACACCTATGTGAGAATGCTATTCATTGACTACAGCTCAGCGTTCAACACTATAGTGCCCTCAAAGCTCATCACTAAGCTAAGGACCCTGGGACTAAACACCTCCCTCTGCAACTGGATCCTGGACTTCCTGATGGGCCGTCCCCCAGGTGGTTAAGGGTAGGCAACAACACGTCTGCCACTATGATCCTCAACATGGGGGCCACTCAGGGATACGTCCTTAGTTCCCTCCTGTACTCCCTGTTCACCCACGACTGCATGGCCAAGCACGACTCCAACGCCACCATTAAGTTTGCTGACGACACAACAGTGGTAGGCCTGTTCACCGACAACGATGAGACAGCCTATAAGGAGGAGGACAGAGACCTGGTAGTGTGGTGCCAGGACAACAACCTCTCCCTCAATGTGAGCAAGACAAAGGAGCTGATCGTCGACTACAGGAAAAGGAGGACCGAGCACCCCCCCCCCCCCCCCCCCCATTCAGTCTTGCTTAGATCCAGCAGTGGTTTAAAAAAAGAAAATCACATCACAGCACTTCATGGCTCTCTGGGTCAAGGGCAAACAGGGCCTCCAGCTGTTGGCTGTTGCGTTCGCTGAATCATTCTAACGTTTGACCAATGACAGCATCCAAGAATAGTCTTTTACACCCAGTCTCTTCTCCTCTGTCCAGCTGGCCTACTGTGCTGTCCACCACATATTGCTGAAGATTTGTACTTACATAACGTTGTCATTTGCATGGAGCTGGTTGTGCGTCAGTGCCACTGGCACTGAACTGTGCCCAAATGGTTTCGAACAAGCGCAGTTCAAGAAGAGTTATGAAAATATTTACAAAGTAGACTAAAATAAAAAGTAATAATAAAAAGTAACACAATAAGAATAACAATAACAAGGCTTTATACAGGGGGCACCGGTACCGAGTCAGTGTGCAGGGGTACAGGCTAGTTGAGGTAATCTGTACATGTAGGTAGGGGCAAAGTGGCTGCATAGGTAACAAACAAACAGCGAGTAGCAGCAGTGTACAAGGGGGGGTGGTCAATGTAAATTGTCCTTAGGTCCTAGACTTGGCGCTCCGGTACCGTTTGCCGTGCGGTAGCAGAGAAAACAGTCTATAACTTTTGACTGGAGTCTCTGACAATTTTATGGGCTTTCCCCTGACACCGCCTATTATATAGGTCCTGGGTGGCAGGAAGCTTGGCCCCAGGGATGTACTGGGCCGTTTGTACTACCCTCTGTAGCGCCTTACGGTCAGATGCCGAGAAGTTGCCATACCAGGCGGTGATGCAACAAGTCAGGATGCTCTCGATGGTGTAGCTGTAGAACTTTTTGAGGATCTGAGGACCCATGCCAAATCTTTTCAGTCTCCTGGGGGGGAAAAGGTTTTGTCGTGCCCTCTTCACTACTGTCTTGGTGTGTTTGGACCATAATAGATTGTTGGTGATGTGGACACCAAGGAACTTGAAACTCTCGACCCTCTCCACTACAGCCCAGTCAATGTTAATGGGGGACTGTTCGGCCCGCCTTTTCCTATAGTCCACGATCAGCTCCTTTGTCTTGCTCACATTGAGGGAGAGGTTGTTGTCCTGGCACCACCCGGCCAGGTCTCTGATCTCCTCCCTAGAGGCTGTCTCATCATTGTCAGTGATCAGGCCTACCACTGTTTTGTCGTCAGCAAAATATGGTGTTGAACGCTGAGCTGTAGTCAATGAACAGCATTCTCACATAGGGTTTCCTTTTGTCCAGGTGGGAAAGGGCAGTGTGGAGGGCGATTGAGATTGTGTCATCTGTGGATCTGTTGGGGCGTTATGCAAATTGGAGTGGGTCTAGGGTTTCTGGGATAATGCTGTTGATGTGAGCCATGACCAGCCTTTCGAAGCACTTCATGGCTACCGATGTGAGTGCCACGGGCGGTAATCATTTAGACAGGTTACCTTCGCTTCCTTGGACACAGGGACTATGGTGGTCTGCTTGGAACATGTAGATATTACAGATTATCTCTCAGGGAGAGATTGAAAATGTCAGTGAAGACACTTGATGTTTTGAGTACACATCCTGGTAATCTGTCTGGCCCAGCGGCTTTGTGATGTTACCACATCCGACGAGCGTCAGCGCCGGTGTAGAAGGATTCAATATTAATCCTGTATTGATGCTTTGCTTGTTTGATGGTTCGTCTGAGGGCATAGCAGGATTTCTTATAAGTCTACTTTTGCAAAGTATTGTATTTAATTAATATTTTACATTTTAGTAATTTAGCAGACGCTCTTATCCAGAGCGACTTACAGTAGTGAATGCATACATTTCATTTCATACATATTTTTTTTTTCCTGTGCTGGCCCCCCGTGGGAGTCAAACCCACAACCCTGGCGTTGCAAACACCATGCTCTACCAACTGAGCTACAGGGAAGGCTGTATTTTTGTATTGTAAAATACATTTGTATGTGGCCAGCCGAACAGCAACAACATTCACAGTAATGGTTACAGACAGTTCTTAATTGCTATGACTGTGATATGTCGTTGTTTATCTACCTGAGTTGAATGTACTGTCACTCTGAATAAGAGTGTCTGCTAAATTACCAAAATCTAATGTAAATGTATATATGAAAATTAACAACTGCAAAGCACACTGGGTATTGTCATTGTTCTTGTTTCGGCGCGGAGCTCATCAGAGTAATGCTCAGCATGCTTTGCAATTGTTAATTTTTTACATAAATGTATACATCTACAATATACCACTATTACATACCACTATTATCACACCATAGTGCCATCAGACATTTGATACCATTGTTTTGGTGAAAAAAGGGCCACAAAGTTGTGAAACGCTATAAAGAAATGGTATTAAAAAGTATTTTGCATTTTGAAAATACAAATTAAAAATTTGAAAGTATTTGTTACAAAAACACATTGACGTGTTGTTCAGCCCATTGTAATGCAACATACAAAATACTCAGAGGCCTTTCTTCCCGATCTGCTGACGAGTAGTTTGCTCCACTCTGCTCTTACATGACTGATAAAGGCCTAGTGCATGAATTTGGTGGAGAAATGTTTATTTGTTATTTATCAGGGGGTGCTACAGCACCCTCAGCACCCATACTAGTCCCACTGTAGCTCGGTTGGTAGAGCATGGCGCTTGCAATGCCAGGGTTGTGGGTTTGATTCCCACGGGGGGGCCAGTATTTAAAAATGCAATAAAATGTATGCACTCTAAGTGCTCTGGATAAGAGCGTCTGCTAAATGACTAAAATGTAAATACTTCCTGCATCTATGGATATGTCAGTTATTCCAAAATAGCTTTGGTAAGAAATAACCCACTAAGGTGTTTCACATGCCAAGCATATGGTAATCTTGAAGCCGTGTATAGGAGGGAGATTCAGACATGTGAGGAATGTGTGAGAGGTCACGGGACAAAGAAATACCTAGTATTGGTGGGAAAAAATATATATATATATATATATGTGTGTGTCACTTGTGGGGTGCTCGTGTTGCTAAGGATCAGAAGATGTGTCCAGTAAAAGAGAGACAGGTTGAGGTTACCAGGGTCAGAGTGGAACAGTGGGTCTAATGCTGAGGCAGTTGGTGGTATATAGGTGGTGGTGTGTAATAGTGGTATATAGTTGGTGGTGTGTAATAGTGGTATATAGATGGTGGTGTGTAATAGTGGTATATAGTTGGTGGTATATAGGTGGTGGTGTGTAATAGTGGTATATAGATGGTGGTGTGTAATAGTGGTATATAGATGGTGGTGTGTAATAGTAATAGTGGTATATAGTTGGTGGTGTGTAATAGTGGTATATAGATGGTGGTGTGTAATAGTGGTAAATAGATGGTGTGTAATAGTGGTATATAGGTGGTGGTGTGTAATAGTGGTAAATAGTTGGTGGTGTGTAATAGTGGTATATAGTTGGTGGTGTGTAATAGTGGTATATATATGGTGGTGTGTAATAGTGGTATATAGATGGTGGTGTGTAATAGTGGTATATAGGTGGTGGTGTGTAATAGTGGTATATAGATGGTGGTGTGTAATAGTGGTATATAGATGGTGGTGTGTAATAGTAATAGTGGTATATAGATGGTGGTGTGTAATAGTGGTATATAGATGGTGGTGTGTAATAGTGGTATATAGATGGTGGTGTGTAATAGTGGTATATAGATGGCGGTGTGTAATAGTGGTATATAGATGGTGGTGTGTAATAGTGGTATATAGTTGGTGGTGTGTAATAGTGGTATATAGATGGTGGTGTGTAATAGTGGTATATAGATGGTGGTGTGTAAAAGTGGTATATAGATGGTGGTGTGTAATAGTGGTATATAGATGGTGGTGTGTAATAGTGGTATATAGTTGGTGGTGTGTAATAGTGGTATATAGATGGTGGTGTGTAATAGTGGTATATAGTTGGTGGTGTGTAATAGTGGTATATAGATGGTGGTGTGTAATAGTGGTATATAGATGGTGGTGTGTAATAGTGGTATATAGATGGTGGTGTGTAATAGTGGTATATAGATGTTAGATGGTGGTGTATAATAGTGGTATATAGATGGTGGTGTGTAATAGTGGTATATAGATGGTGGTGTGTAATAGTGGTATATAGATGGTGGTGTGTAATAGTGGTGTATAGATGGTGGTGTGTAAAAGTGGTATATAGATGGTGGTGTGTAAATAGTGGTTATATAGATGGTGGTGTGTAATAGTGGTATATAGTTGGTGGTGTGTAATAGTGGTATATAGATGGTGGTGTGTAATAGTGGTATATAGATGGTGGTGTGTAATAGTGGTATATAGATGGTGGTGTGTAATAGTGGTATATAGTTGGTGGTGTGTAATAGTGGTATATAGATGGTGGTGTGTAATAGTGGTATATAGATGGTGTGTGTAATAGTGGTATATAGATGGTGGTGTGTAATAGTGGTATATAGATGTTAGATGGTGGTGTATAATAGTGGTATATAGATGGTGGTGTGTAATAGTGGTATATAGATGGTGGTGTGTAATAGTGGTATATAGATGGTGGTGTGTAATAGTGGTGTATAGATGGTGGTGTGTAATAGTGGTATATAGATGGTGGTGTGTAATAGTGGTATATAGGTGGTGGTGTGTAATAGTGGTATATAGGTGGTGGTGGTATGTAATAGTGGTATATAGATGGTGGTGTGTAATAGTGGTATATAGATGGTGGTGTGTAATAGTGGTATATAGATGGTGGTGTGTAATAGTGGTATATAGATGGTGGTGTGTAATAGTGGTATAGATGGTGGTGTGTAATAGTGGTATATAGGTGGTGGTGTGTAATAGAGGTATATAGATGTTAGTTGGTGGTGTGTAATAGTAATAGTGGTATATAGATGGTGGTGTGTAATAGTGGTATATAGATGGTGGTGTGTAATAGTGGTATATAGATGGTGGTGTGTAATAGTGGTATATAGGTGGTGGTGTGTAACAGTGGTATATAGATGGTGGTATGTAATAGTGGTATATAGGTGGTGGTGTGTAACAGTGGTATATAGATGGTGGTGTGTAATAGTGGTATATAGGTGGTGGTGTGTAACAGTGGTATATAGATGGTGGTGTGTAATAGTGGTATATAGATGGTGGTGTGTAATAGTAATAGTGGTATATAGTTGGTGGTGTGTAATAGTGGTATATAGATGGTGGTGTGTAATAGTGGTATATAGATGATGTTATGTAATAGTGGTATATAGTTGGTGGTGTGTAATAGTGGTATATAGGTGGTGGTGTGTAATAGTGGTATATAGATGGTGGTGTGTAATAGTGGTATATAGATGGTGGTGGTGTGTAATAG
Source organism: Salmo trutta (assembly GCF_901001165.1). Classification (NCBI taxonomy): domain Eukaryota; kingdom Metazoa; phylum Chordata; class Actinopteri; order Salmoniformes; family Salmonidae; genus Salmo; species Salmo trutta. The sequence goes on along the minus strand of NC_042984.1, from coordinate 4,414,242 downwards.
TGGTATATAGATGGTGGTGTGTAATAGTAATAGTGGTGTATAGATGGTGGTGTGTAATAGTGGTATATAGATGGTGGTGTGTAATAGTGGTATATAGATGGTGGTGTGTAATAGTGGTATATAGATGGTGGTGTGTAATAGTGGTATATAGGTGGTGGTGTGTAATAGTGGTATATAGATGGTGGTATATAATAGTGGTATATAGATGGTGGTGTGTATTAGTGGTATATAGATGGTGGTGTGTAATAGTGGTATATAGGTGGTGGTGTGTAATAGTGGTATATAGATGGTGGTGTGTAATAGTGGTATATAGGTGGTGGTGTGTAATAGCGGTATATAGATGGTGGTGTGTAATAGTGGTATATAGATGGTGGTGGTGTGTAATAGTGGTATATAGATGGTGGTGTGTAATAGTAATAGTGGTGTATAGATGGTGGTGTGTAATAGTGGTATATAGATGGTGGTGTGTAATAGTGGTATATAGATGGTGGTGTGTAATAGTGGTATATAGATGGTGGTGTGTAATAGTGGTATATAGATGGTGGTGTGTAATAGTGGTATATAGGTGGTGGTGTGTAATAGTGGTATATAGGTGGTGGTGTGTAATAGTGGTATATAGGTGGTGGTGTGTAATAGTGGTATATAGATGGTGGTGTGTAATAGTGGTATATAGATGGTGGTGTGTAATAGTGGAATATAGATGGTGGTGTGTAATAGTGGTATATAGATGGTGGTGTGTAATAGTGGAATATAGATGGTGGTGTGTAATAGGGGTATATAGATGGTAGTTGGTGGTGCATTTTTTTTCACTTTCTGTATTCCTTTAACCTTTTGGGTCGATGTTGTTACCTGAGATATCTGATCGAAGTCTTTGTTAAATATTGTGAATGCGTTGAATAAGGCTGCGTTGATGAGAGTGAAGAGAAGAGGGGTCATTTTTTATTTTTGTTTGTGTGTGTAAGAAGATATCGGTTTGTAACGTGTTTGTCACGGTTGTCGTTGGGAAAGGAGGACCAAAATGCAGCAGGTATGTGGTTGCTCATCTTGAACTTTTATTAACTCAAAATGAACACCAAAATAACAAAACGAACTCACGATCAACGAAACAGTCTTCTCAGGCTCACACACGCTAGACAAGTAACAATCTCCCACAAAACCTACACCAAACAATTACCCATATTTAGGACTCTCAATCAGAGGCAACGAGGAAGCACCTGCCTCCAATTGAGAGTCCCAACCCCCCCATTAACCTAACATAGAAATACACTCACTCGACTAAACATAGAAATACCTAAACATAGAACATAAACCAAAACCCAGAAATAATAAAATCAAACGCCCTTTAACAAACACACCACCCCGAACCACATAAAACAAATACCCTCTTGCCACGCCCTGACCAAACTACAATAACAATTAACCCTTATACTGGCCAGGACGTGACAGTATTGTGTGTGTGTGGATCTTCGAAGCAGGGCGCCTAAGAGTTGGTTTGGCTTTAGAAGTAAAAGCAAAGGGTATATTCAAATTATTGGATCAAGTGTTTGTTGCGCACTGACTTACCTGCATGGTGGGTGGAGTGAGGACGCCCGCTCCATCCATTCCCTTCTCATTTGTATTTATGTTTTTTTGAGAGGTACCCATGTGACAGTCTTCGTGCCCAAACCCATTGCAGTGTGATAAATGCAAAATAGCTGGTAATGTGTCAAGTGTACGTACGACTGTAGGTCGTATCGTATGCCAGCTGAGCCTAAATGCTGCACTTGTTGTGGTGAACATGCACACGAATTTCTGAAGTTTTCTGTTAGGCTGAAGGTGACAGGTGTTGAGAATAAGCGTTGTCCAGCATGATTCATATCCAGATGCTGTGATAAGAGTGTAAGAAGGGAGAGAAGTTGAGGAAGTAATGGTAGTCGGAGTAGATACACCAGATAATCTTCCATGTCAACAGAGCGATCCTGACATGTCGCATGTTATTAAGAAGGTGGATTTTGTAGCGTTTTATGACATTGGCTATCAACTCCACAACACAAACAGAGAAAACAGGTGTCATTTGTGAGCGCGGCTGAGCGGAGGAATCCTGAGTCTAATTTAGAGACGTGATTTCAACTGTGACTGAATGAGTGGGATTTTTTTTGTTGTTGTTTTTGTATGATGTCGAATATTGGATCATTCATTAATGAATTTGTTGTTTCAATACCCCGTACAGTAGGTGGCGCTGCAATACACCAATAGGTGTAGTCTACCATAAAACCTTGAAGAAGAAGAAGCAGTCGTCGGAACCAGCGCCGCGGGGGAAGAAGTGGATGCTTTCAGGACTGTGAGGGAAAGGAAAGAGACGATAGAGGTTGTTTTTGTCTCTCAACATAAATGGAGGTTCATCCGTAACGGGAGAGAAGAGCAGATACAAAAAAAGCAACAACAAAAAAATACAAGCAAAATGGCGAAAGACCACGAGGTCGAACGCATTGCTAAAAAGCTGGACAAAATGGTGCACAAGAAAAACACGGTAAGTTGAGTTTGTTAGTTAGCGCGGTAGTGGACGCTGGACCAACGCCCCCAGCCAGCATCATACATCAGGTAGAGGCCAGGCAGTGCAGGAGTATAGCAGGGGTATAGCAGGAATGTAGCAGGAATATAGCAAGCAGGGGGTATAGCAGGGGGTATGGCAGGGGTATAGCAGGGGTATAGCAGGGGGTATGGCAGGGGTATAGCAGGGGTATGGCAGGAGTATAGCAGGGGGTATAGCAGGGGGTATGGCAGGGTTATAGCAGGAGTATAGCAGGGGTATGGCAGGAGTATAGCAGGGGGTATAGCAGGGGGTATGGCAGGGTTATAGCAGGAGTATAGCAGGGGTATGGCAGGAGTATAGCAGGGGGTATAGCAGGGGGTATGGCAGGGTTATAGCAGGAGTATAGCAGGGGTATGGCAGGAGTATAGCAGGGCTATGGCAGGGGTATGGCAGGGGGTATAGCAGGGGTATGGCAGGAATATAGCAGGGGTATGGCAGGAGTATAGCAGGGGTATGGCAGGGGTATGGCAGGAGTATGGCAGGGGTATGGCAGGGGTATGGCAGGGGGTATAGCAGGGGTATGGCAGGAATATAGCAGGGGTATGGCAGGAATATAGCAGGGGTATGGCAGGGGTATGGCAGGAGTATGGCAGGGGTATGGCAGGGGTATAGCAGGGGTATAGCAGGAATATAGCAGGGGTATAGCAGGGGTATAGTGGTGTAGGTGTGATGCACATTTGTAGCCATCGAACATTCTGGAAAAGCGACTGAAAGGTGTTGGCTATTTGTTGTTCGGGTTGTTCTGAACTCAAAACAAACAAAAAAATAGCAGATTTTTTTTTTCTCGGTCGATTTGAAATGAAAATGAATTGTTGCACTTTGCTACGGTGTTGCAGCGTGTGTTGTAATAATAGATATTGAAACCGTGTTACATTAACGGTGGGGATTTGTTTATGAGTGGTTGACCAACACATCCCCGGCCTCTCGTGTTCTCAGAATTACTCAGGCCCAATCGTTATTTTGACGACTCAAACTGAATTATTTCGTTTGCTGTATTGTTCGCTACATTGCCTACTTCAAGAATAAACTAAAGTCCATGTGTGTAGCGTTTGGCTAAGCAGGCTAATCAGTGGGATGATATGATGTCTGTATAGAGCGGGACGAATCAGTTGGATGGGCATTTTATTTCCATGTCACGGAACTCCTATGCGTGCAAGTAAATCAAATGATTAACATTAAGAGGAGCTCTTTTTTTCAAGCTAATAGTATAATTAATGCATTTCATATACGCTATTGCAAAAAACATATCATTTGGTTGTGCTTTTAAGGTCTTCGGTAACATTAGAATACATATTTTAAATATCACAAGCATTTTCATTCGTTTATTTCACTGTAGGACATGTAAAAACATGAAAGTGTTCAGTACATTACATTCGCGGAGTGCCTTAGTTACAACTATGAAAGAGAAAGTGTTGGAACGCGGTAACAGCTTCTTTCTATAACGACACAAAATAAAATGCGCCGACCACAAAGACGCCCGGTCAGCAAGACGCCCAGTCAAATGATAAAAACATCAGTAGACTAAACATCATTATTAGCGTGTCGATATGACCCAAGTCAAAAATAGTCAGTTATCGGTTGGAGTATGTCACATAAACAACGAAAGCTGATGCGTTGCTGATTTCGTTTTTTTTTATTATTATTTGATCCTGCGCTCTTAGTGATGACATTTTGTGCTGATAATCGGCCCAAAGCAGTCCGTTCTTCTCTCCTGTCTCAAGGTTTCATTTGGTGGGGGGTCATATGGGCACCACCAAATGATAAGACAACTTGGATTTGGTGGACTGATACATAGAGATAATCATTTCAATGGCTCGTTACAATAGAATGGCCCACAATTGTTTTTCCATTCACAATTGGTGATTACATAATTATACATTGTTTGCTTCCCCTGGGTCATCAACTCACCCTTTCTCCCCCATCATCATCATCATCCCCATCATTTATTTCATTTTGTTTATATCTGTAAAATTACTTTCGTTTCAGGCAATTATACAGGCTGGTTATCAACTTTACTATCTGCTGTTTATTATCTATCCTAATGCCTTAATCCTAGTTATATGTTACATATCTACCTCAATTACCTCGTACCCCTGCGCATCGACTCAGTACTGGTACCCCAGGTATATAGCCATGTTATTACCTCGTACCCCTGCGCAACGACTCAGTACTGGTACCCCAGGTATATAGCCATGTTATTACCTCGTACCCCTGCGCAACGACTCAGTACTGGTACCCCAGGTATATAGCCATGTTATTACCTCGTACCCCTGCGCAACGACTCAGTACTGGTACCCCGGGTATATAGCCATGTTATTACCTCGTACCCCAGCACATTGACTCAGTACTGGTACCCCGGGTATATAGCCATGTTATTACCTCGTACCCCTGCACATTGACTCAGTACTGGTACCCCAGGTATATAGCCATGTTATTACCTCGTACCCCTGCGCAACGACTCAGTACTGGTACCCCAGGTATGTAGCCATGTTATTACCTCGTACCCCTGCACATTGACTCAGTACTGGTACCCCGGGTATATAGCCATGTTATTACCTCGTACCCCTGCACATTGACTCAGTACTGGTACTCTGTGTATATAGCCATGTTGTTACCTTGTACCCCTGCACATTGACTCAGTACTGGTACCCCAGGTATATAGCCATGTTATTACCTCGTACCCCTGCACATTGACTCAGTACTGGTACCCCAGGTATATAGCCATGTTACCTCGTACCCCTGCACATTGACTCAGTACTGGTACCCCAGGTATATAGCCATGTTATTACCTCATACCCCTGCACATTGACTCAGTACTGGTACTCCCTATTATATAGCCATGTTATTACCTCGTACCCCTGCACATTGACTCAGTACTGGTACCCCAGGTATATAGCCATGTTATTACCTCGTACCCCTGCACATTGACTCAGTACTGGTACCCCGGGTATATAGCCATGTTATTACCTCATACCCCTGCACATTGACTCAGTACTGGTACCCCAGGTATATAGCCATGTTGTTACCTTGTACCCCTGCACATTGACTCAGTACTGGTACCCCAGGTATATAGCCATGTTACCTCGTACCCCAGCACATTGACTCAGTACTGGTACCCCGGGTATATAGCCATGTTATTACCTCGTACCCCTGCACATTGACTCAGTACTGGTACCCCTGGTATATAGCCATGTTATTACCTCGTACCCCTGCACATTGACTCAGTACTGGTACCCCAGGTATATAGCCATGTTATTACCTCGTACCCCTGCACATTGACTCAGTACTGGTACCCCAGGTATATAGCCTTGTTATTACCTCGTACCCCAGCACATTGACTCAGTACTGGTACCCCAGGTATATAGCCATGTTATTACCTCGTACCCCTGCACATTGACTCAGTACTGGTACCCCAGGTATATAGCCATGTTATTACCTCGTACCCCAGCACATTGACTCAGTACTGGTACCCCAGGTATATAGCCATGTTATTACCTCGTACCCCTGCACATTGACTCAGTACTGGTACCCCAGGTATATCGCCATGTTATTACCTCGTACCCCTGCACATTGACTCAGTACTGGTACCCCAGGTATATAGCCATGTTATTACCTCGTACCCCAGCACATTGACTCAGTACTGGTACCCCAGGTATATAGCCATGTTATTACCTCGTACCCCTGCACATTGACTCAGTACTGGTACCCCAGGTATATAGCCATGTTATTACCTCGTACCCCAGCACATTGACTCAGTACTGGTACCCCAGGTATATAGCCATGTTATTACCTCGTACCCCAGCACATTGACTCAGTACTGGTACCCCAGGTATATAGCCATGTTATTACCTCGTACCCCTGCACATTGACTCAGTACTGGTACAGCGTGTATATAGCCATGTTATTACCTCGTACCCCAGCACATTGACTCAGTACTGGTACCCCGTGTATGTAGCCATGTTATTAACTCGTACCCCTGCACATTGACTCAGTACTGGTACCCCAGGTATATAGCCATGTTATTACCTCGTACCCCTGCACATTGACTCAGTACTGGTACTCCCTGTATATAGCCATGTTATTACCTCGTACCCCTGCACATTGACTCAGTACTGGTACCCCAGGTATATAGCCATGTTATTACCTCGTACCCCTGCACATTGACTCAGTACTGGTACCCCGGGTATATAGCCATGTTATTACCTCATACCCCTGCACATTGACTCAGTACTGGTACCCCAGGTATATAGCCATGTTGTTACCTTGTACCCCTGCACATTGACTCAGTACTGGTACCCCAGGTATATAGCCATGTTACCTCGTACCCCAGCACATTGACTCAGTACTGGTACCCCGGGTATATAGCCATGTTATTACCTCGTACCCCTGCACATTGCCTCAGTACTGGTACCCCAGGTATATAGCCATGTTATTACCTCGTACCCCTGCACATTGACTCAGTACTGGTACCCCAGGTATATAGCCATGTTATTACCTCGTACCCCTGCGCATCGACTCAGTACTGGTACCCCGGGTATATAGCCATGTTATAACCTCGTACCCCTGCACATTGACTCAGTACTGGTACAGCGTGTATATAGCCATGTTATTACCTCGTACCCCAGCACATTGACTCAGTACTGGTACCCCGTGTATGTAGCCATGTTATTACCTCGTACCCCTGCACATTGACTCAGTACTGGTACCCCAGGTATATAGCCATGTTATTACCTCGTACCCCTGCACATTGACTCAGTACTGGTACCCCAGGTATATAGCCATGTTATTACCTCGTACCCCTGCACATTGACTCAGTACTGGTACTCCCTGTATATAGCCATGTTATTACCTCGTACCCCTGCACATTGACTCAGTACTGGAGGGGAGCAGGCCGTACTGTTGGGAGGAGGAGGGGAGCAGGCCCTACTGTTGGGAGGAGGAGGGGAGCAGGCCCTACTGTTGGGGGGAGGAGGGGAGCAGGCCCTACTGTTGGGAGGAGGAGGGGAGCAGGCCCTACTGTTGGGGGGAGGAGGGGAGCAGGCCGTACTGTTGGGGGGAGGAGGGGGAGCAGGCCCTACTGTTGGGAGGAGGAGGGGAGCAGGCCCTACTGTTGGGAGGAGGAGGGGAGCAGGGCCTACTGTTGGGAGGAGGAGGGGGAGCAGGCCCTACTGTTGGGAGGAGGAGGGGAGCAGGCCCTACTGTTGGGAGGAGGGGGGGAGCAGGCCCTACTGTTGGGTGAAGGAGGGGAGCAGGCCCTACTGTTGGGAGGAGGAGGGGGAGCAGGCCCTACTGTTGGGAGGAGGAGGGGAGTAGGCCCTACTGTTGGGAGGAGGGGGGGAGCAGGCCCTACTGTTGGGAGGAGGAGGGGAGTAGTTGGGAGGAGGAGGGGAGCAGGCCCTACTGTTGGGAGGAGGGGGGGAGGAGGCCCTACTGTTGGGAGGAGGAGGGGAGTAGTTGGGAGGAGGAGGGGAGCAGGCCCTACTGTTGGGAGGAGGAGGGGAGCAGGCCCTACTGTTGGGAGGAGGGGGGGAGCAGGCCCTACTGTTGGGAGGAGGAGGGGAGCAGGCCCTACTGTTGGGAGGAGGAGGGGAGCAGCCCTACTTTTGGGAGGAGGAGGGGAGCAGGCCCTACTGTTGGGAGGTGGAGGGGGAGCAGGCCCTACTGTTGGGGGGAAGAGGGGAGCAGGCCCTACTGTTGGGAGGAGGAGGGGAGCAGGCCCTACTGTTGGGAGGAGGGGGGGAGCAGGCCCTACTGTTGGGAGGAGGGGGGGAGCAGGCCCTACTGTTGGGAGGAGGGGGGGGAGCAGGCCCTACTGTTGGGAGGAGGGGGGGAGCAGGCCCTACTGTTGGGAGGAGGGGGGAGCAGGCCCTACTGTTGGGAGGAGGGGGGGAGCAGGCCCTACTGTTGGGAGGAGGAGGGGAGCAGGCCCTACTGTTGGGAGGAGGGGGGCAACCATAAACAAAAAAAATTACATTCCCTCCTAAAACTGGTTATAACACTGTTTGTGATATTACAATTATAACAATGACCGTGTCTCCAAGGAGGTACGGTAGAGCGGGACAGGCCCTCCAAGGCCAAGGAGGTACGGTAGAGCAGGACAGGCCCTCCAAGGCCAAGGAGGTACGGTAGAGGCCCTCCAAGGAGGTACGGTAGAGCAGGACAGGCCCTCTAAGGAGGTACGGTAGAGCAGGACAGGCCCTCCAAGGAGGTACGGTAGAGCAGGACAGGCCCTCCAAGGAGGTACGGTAGAGGCCCTCCAAGGAGGTACGGTAGAGCAGGACAGGCCCTCCAAGGAGGTACGGTAGAGGCCCTCCAAGGAGGTACGGTAGAGCAGGACAGGCCCTCCAAGGAGGTACGCTGGAGCAGGACAGGCCCTCCAAGGAGGTACGCTGGAGCAGGACAGGCCCTCCAAGGAGGTACGGTAGTGTGGGACAGGCCCTCTAAGGAGGTATGGTAGAGCGGGACAGGCCCTCCAAGGAGGTACGGTAGAGCAGGACAGGCCCTCCAAGGAGGTACGGTAGAGCGGGACAGGCCCTCTAAGGAGGTACGGTAGAGCAGGACAGGCCCTCTAAGGAGGTTCGCTGGAGCAGGACAGGCCCCCCAAGGCCGGCACATAAAGGCTGCCCTGTGTATAAGCTAACCTTGAGCCTGGATATTGTTTTTATCAAGCCACTACCTCTTCTGTCAACCCCTGCCTGGAGGCGAAACCAGAATATTTTACCTGGAGATAAACCTCATAAATCCATACACAATCAGTCCTGCCTCATGGATGACCTGCCGTTACCGTTGACCGTTAACCGGACCAAATTAAGCCCCACCCGCCTTTAAAAAACAACAACAAATCTTTCCCGTATCACCATAGGCCTGAATGATTTAATTTATTTTTGAAATCATAGTTTCTAGCCTAATATTGTGTTGGAATATGCTTGCTCACTGAAAATAGATTTACATTATTGTAGACAGTATCCATTCAATTCAACAGGTGTCAATATCTCCTTTCTTCACAGGACGGTGCCATATATCTGTTGAGGGAGTTACAGATCACCAACATGTCTCTGGAGACCCTACAGGTAGACCTAAGCTTGTTCTCCTCTTGCTGTAGGCCTCTGTCTGAAGAAAATAATATTGTATTACTATGATCAATACTATTTTCCTCAATGCCGGTGTCAGTCCACCAGGATCCGTGAACGCTTTGACGAACTGTAACGATGAAGCTAATACACAATGTGTTTGTTAGTCCACCAGGATCGGTATGTCAGTGAACGCTGTGAGGAAGCAGAGTTCAGAGGAAGAGGTCCAGACCCTGGCCAAGTCACTCATCAAGTCCTGGAAGAAACTATTGGGTAAGTTTGTCCTGCAGGTCTGCCTCACACCTGTAGGGTCTGCCTCACACCTGTAGGGTCTGCCTCACACCTGTAGAGTCTGCCTTATACCTGTAGGGTCTGCCTCACACCTGTAGGGTCTGCCTTATACCTGTAGGGTCTGCCTTATACCTGTAGGGTCTGCCTTATACCTGTAGGGTCTGCCTCACACCTGTAGGGTCTGCCTCACACCTGTAGGGTCTGCCTTATACCTGTAGGGTCTGCCTTATACCTGTAGGGTCTGCCTCACACCTGTAGAGTCTGCCTTATACCTGTAGGGTCTGCCTCACACCTGTAGGGTCTGCCTTATACCTGTAGGGTCTGCCTCACACCTGTAGGGTCTGCCTCACACCTGTAGGGTCTGCCTTATACCTGTAGGGTCTGCCTTATACCTGTAGGGTCTGCCTCACACCTGTAGGGTCTGCCTTATACCTGTAGGGTCTGCCTCACACCTGTAGGGTCTGCCTTATATCCTGTAGGGTCTGCCTCACACCTGTAGGGTCTGCCTCATACCTGTAGGGTCTGCCTTATACCTGTAGGGTCTGCCTTATACCTGTAGGGTCTGCCTTATACCTGTAGGGTCTGCCTTATACCTGTAGGGTCTGCCTTATACCTGTGAAACGTGGTGTCTGTCTGTTGGTGTGTCTGTACTGGACAGGTGGGATCCTGTCTGATCTAGAGAGACCGTAATGGATACTTATTATAATACAGTAATACAACAACTATAGTTTAAGAAGTCCAAACAGGAAGCATGTTTCTAAGGGAGTGAACTTGATTAGAAAATCTGACCTCTCTGAAATGGAAATGGATGTCTCTCCCTTCAGCAAAGTATATTTAACCTAAATCCTCTCTGAACGCATTGGGGTAAAACAAAGTGACCCTCCCCTTTACCCAAAATTAGTAATTAAAACATAAAGTGGATGGCAGAGAACATGTCTTCCATTTAACCTGACTTCTTGAACAGACTAGAGCCTTAGATATGCAGTTTTAGAAACTGTCCTTCGTCCTTTAAGCATTACGTGGCAACACAGGAATTTTGATAATACACATGGCTGTGAGCCAGAAGGTTGTGGGTTTGCAGACCACCGTGGACAAGAGTAGGTTGGAAAGATCTCCTTGATAGATTCATGCAATGCTTTTACTATCATAGTATTTGCAGGCCCAAGAAAAAAATGCTTTTTATAAACATTTCATGCATTTTACATATTAGCAGAAACTTTTTTTTAATACCACACAAATGACTGAAATTCCAGGCTAAGAATAGACCGAGAGAGAGGCCTATGTGTTCATCTCATCATACTTCTCCAAGGCCAAATCACTGTGTCTTGTTTGCGATACAACTGTCCCTGTTTGCAAATAATTACATCTGAGACGTCATTAGGAATCTGAGCAAGGTACTTTCAGAAGTTAGGCCTACCATTCCACCCCAGACAGAGTAGACCTACCTTTCCACCCCAGACAGAGTAGGCCTACCATTCCACCCCAGACAGAGTAGGCCTACCATTCCACCCCAGACAGAGTAGGCCTACCATTCCACCCCAGACAGAGTAGGCCTACCATTCCACCCCAGACAGAGTAGACCTACCTTTCCACCCCAGACAGAGTAGGCCTACCATTCCACCCCAGACAGAGTAGGCCTACCATTCCACCCCAGACAGAGTAGGCCTACCATTCCACCCCAGACAGAGTAGGTCTACCTTTCCACCCCAGACAGAGTAGACCTACCTTTCCACCCCAGACAGAGTAGGCCTACCTTTCCACCCCAGACAGAGTAGGCCTACCTTTCCACCCCAGACAGAGTAGGCCTACCATTCCACCCCAGACAGAGTAGGCCTACCATTCCACCCCAGACAGAGTAGGCCTACCATTCCACCCCAGACAGAGTAGGTCTACCTTTCCACCCCAGACAGAGTAGACCTACCTTTCCACCCCAGACAGAGTAGGCCTACCATTCCACCCCAGACAGAGTAGGTCTACCTTTCCACCCCAGACAGAGTAGGTCTACCTTTCCACCCCAGACAGAGTAGTCCTACCTTTCCACCCCAGACAGAGTAGGTCTACCTTTCCACCCCAGACAGAGTAGGTCTACCTTTCCACCCCAGACAGAGTAGGCCTACCTTTCCACCCCAGACAGAGTAGTCCTACCTTTCCACCCCAGACAGAGTAGGACCTACCTTTCCACCCCAGACAGAGTAGTCCTACCTTTCCACCCCAGACAGAGTAGGCCTACCTTTCCACCCCAGACAGAGTAGACCTACCTTTCCACCCCAGACAGAGTAGACCTACCTTTCCACCCCAGACAGAGTAGTCCTACCTTTCCACCCCAGACAGAGTAGACCTACCTTTCCACCCCAGACAGAGTAGTCCTACCTTTCCACCCCAGACAGAGTAGACCTACCTTTCCACCCCAGACAGGGTAGACCTACCTTTCCACCCCAGACAGGGTAGACCTACCTTTCCACCCCAGACAGGGTAGACCTACCTTTCCACCCCAGACATGGTAGACCTACCTTTCCACCCCAGACAGAGTAGACCTACCTTTCCACCCCAGACAGAGTAGGTCTACCATTCCACCCAGACAGAGTAGGACCTACCTTTCCACCCCAGACAGAGTAGACCTACCTTTCCACCCCAGACAGAGTAGACCTACCTTTCCACCCCAGACAGAGTAGGTCTACCATTCCACCCCAGACAGAGTAGGTCTACCTTTCCACCCCAGACAGAGTAGACCTACCTTTCCACCCCAGACAGAGTAGACCTACCTTTCCACCCCAGACAGAGTAGGTCTACCATTCCACCCCAGACAGAGTAGGTCTACCTTTCCACCCCAGACAGAGTAGGCCTACCTTTCCACCCCAGACAGAGTAGGCCTACCATTCCACCCCAGACAGAGTAGGCCTACCATTCCACCCCAGACAGAGTAGGCCTACCATTCCACCCCAGACAGAGTAGGCCTACCTTTCCACCCCAGACAGAGTAGGCCTACCTTTCCACCCCAGACAGAGTAGGCCTACCTTTCCACCCTAGACAGAGTAGGCCTACCTTTCCACCCCAGACAGAGTAGACCTACCTTTCCACCCCAGACAGGGTAGGCCTACCTTTCCACCCCAGACAGAGTAGACCTACCATTCCACCCCAGACAGAGTAGACCTACCTTTCCACCCCAGACAGAGTAGACCTACCTTTCCACCCCAGACAGGGTAGGCCTACCTTTCCACCCCAGACAGAGTAGGCCTACCTTTCCACCCCAGACAGGGTAGGTCTACCGACGCAGGAAAATGTCAGCTTTAACTGCTGGCTACTCTTCTTCCGTGGTTTAACCCAACGAGAGACAGTCACAACGTCTTCTATTGTACAGGAAGTGAATAGCTTTTGATCAATTGATAGTGACAGAATTAGTCCGTGTGTTGTCTCCTTGGCTCCAGAAGGGTTGTAAAGCTCAGCCTCGATGTCAAACCAAACAATGATATCCCCATATGCATTGGAGTCATGTCTTTCCCGGGTATTTTACAACTTGTTTTGTAGCCTTGAAGCATCGCGGACCAAGTCACTGTTATAGATCACTTTATATATTTATCGGATCTGTTTTTTGCTTTCTTAAAAAATCTTACGCTAGCAAGGTTTATGCCTGTACTTGTTGACATTTTCTTTGATAAAAGGTAGACCTATGGCATACCCCCACATACCCCCTCAATACCAGTCTTGGGTTTTAACTAACAGCCCTTCGCTGAAACAGAGGTAGGCTAGTTAAAGAGTGCATGGTGGGTAGAGGAATTGACTAACACATCTATGGATATATCAACCTATAGCCTAGTTTCATCTGTCTTAACGGGTCGGACTTCCTCTTATTTCTCCTGTAGGAATAAATAGCCTCCAACACAAAAGCCCTCTTGTTATTTAGTAAAGTCTTCGTTAAAATGAGGACTGCCGAAATGTAATTATGTCTACTTTCAGCACCATGAGCTGTCCATTTCTGATTGATTGTGCAGTGGCTGCTGCTTTAAGTTTCCTTCACCACAATATAGATCGAGTTTACCAAACATTAGGAACACCTTCCTAATATTGAATCGCAACCCCCCTCAGAACAGCCTCAATTCATCGGGGCATGGACTTTACAAAGTGTCGAAAGCTTTCCACAGGTATGCTGGCCCATGTTGACTCCCAATGCGTCCCAGAGTCAAGTTGGCTGGATTTCCTTTGGGTGGTGGACCATTCTTGATACACACGAGAACCTGTTGAGCGTGAAAAACCCAGCAGCGTTGCAGTTCTTGACACAAACCGGTCCGTCTGGCACCTACTACCATACTCCGTTCAAAGGCACTTTAATATTTAGTCTTGCCCATTCGCCCTCTGAATAGCACAGATACACAATCCATGTCTCAATTGTCTCAATGCTTAGAAATCCTTCTTTAACCTGTCTCCTTCCCTTCATCTACACTGATTTGAAGTGGATTTAACAAGTGGCATCAATAAGGGATCACAGACTGACCAGGTGAAAGCTATGTCATAGAAGAGCAGGTGTTCTTAATGTTTTTATATACTCAGTGTAAAGTATCTGGCTTATCGTGAGGTCAATAACTATGATAAATACATCATGGGAAAGAAACATTGTTTTTAATAAAAATGTACTATAGTAGTAGCAAGCTATCAAAGTTGAGCTTTGGCCCTCCTCGTCTTCGCGCTCTCATTCTCATACTGAACAGAACATAGGCTACAGGCTAGTCCGTCTGCAAAATAATGAGTTTATTGGACTAGGCCTTCCTAGCCTATAGGCTGTGGATCATGTGACTGAGACCACTCTAACTAGCCTATAGGCTGTGGATCATGTGACTGAGACCACTCTAACTAGCCTATAGGCTGTGGATCATGTGACTGAGACCACTCTAACTAGCCTATAGGCTGTGGATCATGTGACTGAGACCACTCTAACTAGCCTATAGGCTGTGGATCATGTGACTGAGACCACTCTAACTAGCCTATAGGCTGTGGATCATGTGACTGAGACCACTCTAACTGGCCTATAGGCCGTGGATCATGTGACTGAGACCACTCTAACTGGCATTTGGGCCGTGGATCATGTGACTGAGACCACTCTAACTAGCCTATAGGCTGTGGATCATGTGACTGAGACCACTCTAACTAGCCTATAGGCTGTGGATCATGTGACTGAGACCACTCTAACTGGCCTATAGGCCGTGGATCATGTGACTGAGACCACTCTAACTAGCCTATAGGCTGTGGATCATGTGACTGAGACCACTCTAACTGGCCTATAGGCCGTGGATCATGTGACTGAGACCACTCTAACTAGCCTATAGGCACACTTGATATTTCCCAGTGGAGAATCAGAGAAGAAGGGTGGTATTATGCACATTGATATATAGCCTCATAAGCAACTAAAGTACTAAAACACTGACATTTTGACATTTCATCTATTACAAATTAATTGGACTAGATGATAAATAAAAAATAAATAAAATACTAAACCCTCATCTTGACTAAAATTTAAAAAGCAAAAACCTCCCTAATTTTCCTCCAGGTACTATTATGTAAATGTTGAAGCATCACCTATATAGATATGAATCAGCTGACTGTGTGTGTCTACAGACGGTGCTGAGGGGAAAGCTGTGGAGGAGAAGAGGAGGGAGGGCTCTCCTCTGAGGTCATCGACGTCCAAGGACAGTCCTGGATCCAGCGACCGGAGGTGAGACGCCGTGCCCAACCCGAGTGTCAGTCCTATACCAGAGGTAGTTCCTGTGAATCACCTTGTCTGAGCTCTGAAGACTTATGTGAGCTCCATGAACTAATGCCTAGGCTTTAGCTCAGCGGGCTAATGTGGAGTCATATGTTGCATAGGTGGTTCAATGAACTACTCGTTGGTGATGGGTAATCTAGCTTGAGCCCAAAATACTTGGGTCGGGTAGGTAAGACGACGGCGGTTTGATACCCAGTCAGAATAAATGGAAGGATCAGGGTGACTCATAACACAATGTAACACTTTCTTCTCGCTGTCACCCGCTTGTCTACCCTCTAGTAAGAAACAAGAACAGCCGGAGCCCCCGAAGACTCCCACCACACCTACGACCCCCACCACCCTAAAGTTCACCTCCTTCCCTCCTACTCCCGTCACCACTGACAGCGTACGCACAAAGTGCCGAGAGCTGCTGGTGGCTGCCCTGCAGACCGACGGTGAGACAGACCCTACCAAGATGGCTGCCATTATCGGCACATTCCAGAGCTGTATAGGTTTATACAATGCCTTCAGAAAGTATTCATACCCCTTGACTTAAATTGAGATTTTGTGTCTCTGGTCTACAAACAATACCTCATAATGACATCACAATACCCCATAATGACATCACAATACCCCATAATGACATCACAATACCCCATAATGTCAAAGTGGAATAATGTTTTTAGAATTGTTTACACTTAAATTAAAAATTAAAAGCTGAAATGTCTTGAGTGAATAAGTATTCAACCCCTTTGTTATGGCAAGCCTAAATAAGTTCAGGAGTAAAAATGTGCTTAACAAGTCGTATACACTACAGGTCAGGGCTCTGTGCAGGCCAGTTAAGTTCTTCCACACAGATCTTGACAAACCATTTTTGTATGGACCTCGCGTTGTGCAAGGGGGCATTGTCATGCTGAAACAGGAAAGGGCCTTCCCCAAACTGTTGCCACAATGTTGGAAGCACAGAATTGTCTATAATATCATGACGAACAGTTCTAGTGCTGATGTTGCTTCCAGAGGCAGATTAGAACTCTGTCGTGAGTGTTGCAACTGAGGACAGAGGATTTTTCAGCACTCGGTGGTCCCGTTCTGTGAGCTGGTGTGGCCTGCCACTTTTGTGGCTGAGCCGTTGTTGCTCCTGGACGTTTCGACTTAACAATAACAGCACTTACATTTGACCGGGGGAAGCTCTAGCAGGGCAGAAATTTGAGGAACTGACTTGTTGGACTGTGCCACGTTGAAAGTCACAGAGCTCTTCAGTAGGGCCATTCTACTGCTAATGTTTGTCTATGGAGATTGCATGACTGTGTGCTCGATTTTATACACCTGTCAGCAATAGTTTGAAGGGGTGTCCACATACTTTTGGCCATATGTTGCATGGACTTACTCTGTGCGCAATAAGAGATTAACAGGATTTTTTTAACGACTACCTCATCTCTGTACCCCACACATACAAGTATCTGTAAGGTCCCTCAGTCGAGCAGTGAATATCAAACACATTTAATCACAAATACCAGGGAGGTTTTCCAATGTCTCGTAAAGAAGGGCACCTATTGGTTAAAAAAAGCATGATGAAGTTATTAATTACACTTTGGATGCATTATCAATACACCCAGACAATACAAAGACACTAGCGTCCTTCCTAACTTGGTTGCCGGAGAGGAAGGAAACCGCTCAGAGATTTCACCATGAGGCCAATGGTGACTTTAAAACAGTTACATAGTTGAATTGTAGTTAGTCTACAATACTAACCTAAATGACAGTGAAAAGAAGGAAGCCTGTACAGAATAAAAATATCCAAAACTTGCATTCTGTTTGCAATAAGGCACTAAAGTAAAACTGCAGAAAATATTGCAAAGAAATTATCTCTATGTCCTGAATAGAAAGATGTTTGAGGCAAATACAACAGATCACTGAGTACCACTCGTCATATTTTCAAGCGTGGTGGTGGCTGCATCATGTTATGGGTATGCTTGTCATCGGCAAGAACTAGGGAGTTCTTTAGGATAAAAAGAAACTGAATAGATCTAAGCACATGCAAAATCCTAGAGGAAAAAAGACTGAAAGTCTGCTTTCCACCAAACACTGGGAGATTAATTCACCTTTCAGCAGGACAACAACCCAAAACACAAGGCCAAATCTACACTGGAATTGCTTACCAAGAAGACCCTGAATGTTTTGGAGTGGCCTAGTTACAGTTTTGATTTAAATCATCTTGAAAATCTATGGCAAGACCAGAAAATGGTTGTCTAGTAATGATCAACAACCAATTTGACAGAGCTTGGAAGAATTTTTAAAAGAATAATGTGCAAATATTGTACAATCCAGGTGTGCAAAGCTCTTAGAGACTTCACAGCTGTAATCGCTACCAAAGGTTATTCTAACATGTATTGACTCAGGGGTGTGAATACATGGAAATTAGATCGATCTTCAGTTAATTTTCAATACATTTGAAAATGTTAATAAAAACATGTTTTCACTGTGTGTAGAATTCTAAAACATGGAATCCATTTTGAATTCAGTCTGTAACACAACATAATGTTGAATAAGTCAAGGGGTATGAATACTTTCTGAAGGCATTCTGTGGGTGTAACAGAGCCCAATCACAAGGGGGATCTGAGGTATGGGGTGGCTGGAGGGCCAATTTTAAATGAATGTGAAATTTGTGGTAAAAACTAATACAGTGGCTTGTGAAAGTATTCACCCCCCCGTGACATTTTTCCTATTTTGTTGCCTTACAACCTGGAATTAAAATGGATTTTGGGGGGGTTTGTATCATTTCATTTACACAACATGCCTACCACTTCGAAGATGGAAAATATGTCTTATTGTGAAACAAACAAGAAATAAGACAAAAAACTGAACTTGAGAGTGCATAACTATTCACCCCCCAAAGTCAATACTTTGTAGAGCCAACTTTTGCAGCAATTACAGCTGCAAGTCTCTTGGGGTGTGTTTCTATAAGCTTGGCACATCTAGCCACTGGGATTTTTGCCCATTCTTCAAGGCAAAACTGCTCCAGCTCCTTCAAGTTGGATGGGTTCCGCTGGTGTACAGCAATCTTTAAGTCATACCACAGATTCTCAATTGGATTGAGGTCTGGGCTTTGACTAGGCCATTCCAAGACATTTACATTTTTCCCCTTAAACCACTTGAGTGTTGCTTTAGCAGTATGCTTAGGGTCATTGTCCTGCTGGAAGGTGAACCTCCGTCCCAGTCTCAAATCTCTGGAAGACTGAAACAGGTTTCCCTCAAGAATTTCACTGTGTTTACCACCATCTATCATTCCTTCAATTCAGACCAGTTTCCCAGTCCCTGTCTATGAAAAACATCCCCACAGCATGATGCTGCCACCACCATGCTTCACTGTGGGATGGTGTTCTCGGGGTGATGGGAGGTGTTGGGTTTGCGCCAGACATAGCGTTTTCCTTGCTGGCCAAAAAGCTCAATTTTAGTCTCATCTGACCAGAGTACTTTCTTTCATATGTTTGAGGAGTCTCCCACATGCCTTTTGGTGAACACCAAAAGTGTTTGCTTATTTTTTTCTTTAAGCAATGGCTTTTTTTCTGGCCACTCTTCCGTAAAGCCCAGCTCTGTGGAGTGTACGGCTTAAAGTGGTCCTATGGACAGATACTCCAATCTCCACTGTGGAGCTTTGCAGCTCCTTCAGGGTTATCTTTGGTCTCTTTGTTGCCTCTCTGATTAATGCCCTCCTTGCCTGGTCCGTGAGTTTTGGTGGGCGGCCCTCTCTTGGCAGGTTTGTTGTGGTGCCATATTCTTTCCATTTTTTAATAATGGATTTAATGGTGCTCCGTGGGATGTTCAAAGTTTCAGGTATTGTTTTATAACCAACCCTGATTTGTACTTCTCCACAACTTTGTCCCTGACCTGTTTGGAGAGCTCCTTGGTCTTCATGGTGCTGCTTGCTTAGTAGTGTTGCAGACTCTGGGGCCTTTCAGAACAGGTGTATATATACTGAGATCATGTGACAGATCATGTGACACTTAGATTGCACACAGGAGGACTTTATTGAACTAATTATGTGACTTCTGAAGGTAATTGGTTGCACCAGATCTTATTTAGGGGCTTCATAGCCAAGGGGGTGAATACATTAGCACACACCACTTTCCAGTTTTTTACTATATTCAAATTTTTTGAAACACGTAATTTTTTTCATTTCACTTCACTAATTTGGACTATTTTGTGTATATCCATTACATGAAATCCAAAATAAAAATCCATTTAAATTACAGGTTATAATGCAACAAAATAGGAAAAACACCAAGGGGGATGAATACTTTTGCAAGGCACTGTAGACCAGTTAAATGTTGAGATACCCGTCTTCCCGAGGTATAAATGTTGTTGTGTAAAGATATTTTACTGTAAAAGTGATTCAATAGATATTGCGACACCCATTTAACTCAAACGGTACAAAATAATGCCTGGCTGGAGGGACCGTGGTCAACATAAGGTCATGTAACCCTATATTGAAAGCTCTGATATTGCTAAAAACTTTGGAATACAAATAGTCAATTGTCTGCCTTACAAATACAAACAAACAACATTAGGAAAATCTTAATGCATCTAGGAAATATAAACCTGTAAACACACACAGTCCATTCGGAGAGTATTCAGACCCCTCACTCTTTTTTCCACATTTTGTTACTGTAACGCGTCGTATAAAGGGGACCAAGGCGCGGCGTGTAGAGTGCTCATGTTTACTTTAATTATAACACTTAAACAAACAAAAAAACAACAAAACGACAGCCAACAGTTCCGTCAGGTGAAACTCACAAAACAACTACCCACAAAACCCCATAGACAAACCCCAACTTAAATATGATCTCCAATTAGAGGTAACGAGGACCAGCTGCCTCCAATTGGAGATCAACACCAAACAACCCCAACATAGAAATAGAAAAACTAGAACTAAACATAGAAATAGAAAAACACAAAACACCCCCTGTCACGCCCTGACCTACTCTACTATAGAAAATGACATCTTACGAGGGTCAGGACGTGACAGTTACATTACGGCTTTATTCTAAAATGGTTTAAATAATTCCCCCCCCCCCCCCCCCCCCCCCCCATCAATCTACACACAATACCCCATAATCACAAAGCGAAAAAAGAGTATTTAAAAAAGTTTTGCAATTGTATTACAAATATAAAACAGAAGTACCTTTACATAATGATAATTTGACCGATATTAAGTGTGGGTGATTATGGACCGGGGGCACGGCCAGCAGGACGTGTGGAGAGGGAAGGGGACCTCAGATTACTTAGAGGCTAGTTAAAGTGTAGCTAAGTCAGAGACTATGACTAAGAAGTGTTGGTTCAACTCCACACATATACTGAAGATGATCCCTGGACAGTAAAAGAGTTGCAGAAGAGGTGGATCACATTTACATTTTAGTCATTTAACAGACGCTCTTATCCAGAGCGACTTACAGTTGTGAATACATACATTTCATTTCATGCATTTAAAAAAAAAAAAATTGTACTGGCCCCCCTGTGGGAATCAAACCCACAACCCTGGCGTTGCACACACCATGATCTACCAACTGAGCCACAGTGAAGACAAGCGCAGGGAAGATCAAGCATGATGCATAAAGACCGCTTTCTCACAGTCAATCCCTAGCCACCATAAAACGATCACCATAAAACGATCACATACAGCAAGTTCTACCATCCAAGGGTCCTTCTTATTTGTCATAAATGGCATATGTCCTTATAGGGATGTTGGGATTACTGCACAGACCAATGCATGAGTCACCCTAGCATAAGCTCTCGTCCAGTTCAGGTGTCACATAGGCTGGGCAGCCCTGGTTGGTACATGGATATATAGGAGGACAATGTACACCAGCAATTTCCAGACAGCTTTTTGGCTTTTGAATGGCCTCCTAAAATGTGGACGTCCAGTTCCACGGTGCCTCTGTCTGTAGTAACGGGCTGAGAGGAGGACTGATGATGGAAGGGGGAATATCAAGGAGAGTTCTGGGAGATTTTTAGGATGGCATTGACATTGGAGAGGCGCAATTGAAGCACCTTGCTGTCAGATGCCAAGCAGTGATGTAGTCAGTTAAGATTCTCTCAATCGAGTTACATTTTTTTGAGGATCTGAGGCCAAATCTTTTCAGCCTCCTGAAAGAAGAAACATACCCTCTTTTTGACTGTATGGACCATGATAGATCCTTAGTGATGTGGACACAGAGAAACTTGACGCTCTCGACCAGCTACACTACAGCCCCGTCAATGTCCATAGGGGCGTGCTTCGCCCTCCATTTCCTGTAATCCACGATCAGCTCCTTTGTCTTGCTGACGTTGAGGGAGAGGTTGTTGGTCCTGGCACCACGCTGCCAGGTCTCTGACCTCCTCCCTATAGGCTGTCATCGTCATCTGTGATCAGGCCTACCAACTCTGTGTCGTCAGCAAACTTAAGAAGGCCCCTGAGGGTCAGCGTGGGAGATGTGTTGTTGCCTACCTTCACCACCTGGGGGCGGCCCGTCAAGAAGTCCAGTTTCCAGTTGCAGAGGGAGGTGTTTAGTCCCAGGATCCTTAGCTTAGTGATGAGCTTTGAGGGCACTATGGTGTTGAATGCTGAGCTGTAGTAAATTAACAGCATTCTCACATAGGTGTTCCTCTTGTCCAGGTGGGAGAGGGCAGTGTGGAGGGCCATAGAGATTGTGTCATCTGTGGATCTGTTGAGGCGAAATGCGAATCGGAGTGGGTGTCTGGGATAATGTCGTTGATGTGAGCCATGGCCAGCCTTTCAAAGTATTTTATGACGACAGATGTGAGTGCTACGGGGCGATAGTCATTTAGTCAGTTGGACACAGGGACTATGGTGGGTCTGCTTGAAACATGTAGTTCTTACAGACTCGGTCAGGGAGAGGTTGAACATGACAGTGAAGACACTTGTCAGCTGGTCAGCGTATGCTCTGAGTCTGCAGCCTTGTGTTCTTAATGTTTTGTATACTCAGTGTATACAGATGATTAAACCACTTTTTAATGGTAGTTTGGCAGCCATATTGGATTTTGGAGGCCATAATGGATTTGGAGTCAAATCTACGGGGGGCCCCCCCTAACGTAATTGCAAGAATAGGGGATAAACATATAAAATCCACAGAGGAACTTTTGACTGAAATTTATTTTGTCAGTTTTAAGTGTCTGAGCCCACTTGCCTTAAAGCTAATTACAATAACCACAACATAAACAAATATAATGTAACTGTATGCATTTATATCATGCAGGACCATACAGCACTGAATGAAAGCAACATTTAGAAAATGGTCTATTGAACAGCTACCAAAGAGTGAAGTTTACCATTCATCATAAACATTCATAGTTGATATTTCCAACCAATTTTTTTAATCTGTGTTTACAGGTCTCTATTTCCTAGATGTGTTAAGATATCCTAACGTTGGTTGTTTGTGTATGTAGTGCCAACAAATGACTACTTGTATTCCACATTTTAGCCAGGACAACGGAGTCATCACCACCTTCCGTAGACACCTGAAACCCCACCTCTTTAAGGAATACCTGGGATAGGATAGAGTAATCCTTCTAACCCCCCCCCATTTAGATGTACTATTGTAAAGTGGTTGTTCCACTGGATATCATAAGGTGAATGCACCAATTTGTAAGTCGCTCTGGATAAGAGCGTCTGCTAAATTACGTAAATGTAATATTGGGTTATATGACCTTATGTGCCGTGCCTCCTCTTCAGCCAGAAACTATTATTCTGCACTTTATAAGTTAAAGATGTGTCACAATCTATTAATTTAACCACTTTTGTAGTGAAATATTTTTATACAACCACCGTTTTAATAGAAGGGAGACCTTAGATAGATAGGAAAACATGGTAGTGTTTTGTTATACCTCGAGTAACGGTATCTCAAACTAAAGCCCTTTTTTTTGTTTGTTGAGGATTGGCCACTGGCCTACGCTGACCATTCTGTTTGATATTCCAGATGACTACAAGCCCATTGGAGCAGACACGGAGAATTTGGCTGCTCAGATTGAGGACTATATCCTTTCCACCTGTGTTCTTGTTGTTGTTCTGTTTCTAGTGGTGTGGTGAGGACCAGACACATTGTAATAGTGTGAGGACAGGGTTGTGGTTTTGGGTGGCAAAAAGTTTTTTTCTTCTTCTCGGCGTCGTTGTCCTTCACCTCCCCGCTCCACGTATCTACCAGGAGTTTAAGTCTACAGACCAGAAGTACAAGTCCAGACTGAGGAGCCGTATCTCCAACCTGAAGGACCCGAAGAACCCAGACCTCCGACGCAATGTCCTCGCTGGAAACATCTCAGCTGACCGCATCGCTAACATGGCCGCTGAGGTAAATGGAGGGGTCTGTGTGTGTGCGGGGGAGAGGTGTGTGTGGGTAGCGTGGGGGGGGGGGAGTGGGTGTGTGGGAAGCGTGGGGGGAGTGTGTAGTGTGAGAGAGAGGTGTCTGTGTGTGTGCGGGGGAGAGGTGTGTGTGGGTAGCGTGGGGGGGGGAGTGGGTGTGTGGGGGAGTGTGTGTGGGGGGGAGTGTGTGTGGTGGGGAGCGTGGGGGAGGAGTGGGTGTGTGGGAGCGTGGGGGGGGTGAGTAGTGTGAGAGAGAGGTGTCTGTGTGTTTCATGTTTTAATAGTAAAGCATCATGCTTCAGTTCAGCTGGTGTCTACCCCAACCAAACTAGTGTGCTCTCATACTCCCTTAAAAGACCTTCGCTTGAAAAACAAAGACGCCGTAGCCAAACTAATCTAAGATAATTCAGTTTTTACATCTAACAGAGATGTTTGGTGCAGTATTTCTCAATGGATTCTTTTTTTTTTTTTTTTACATGAAAGCGAGTCGTCTCTCGTTGAATGACAACGAAAACATAATTGTAGAATCCCTACTGTTGACCAATCACAGAACGAAGGCTCAGCCCGAGAGAAAAAACCGATGCGAAGCCCTTTTACACACGTTGAAATATTAAGGGTTTACTCTAAAATAGTGTTTCATATCTGACACTGAGACCGTCCTGTAAGGTTCTGTCTGTGTGTGACCCAACCAGGAGATGGCGAGCGCGGAGCTGAAAGAGATGAGGAAGACTTTGACCAAGGACGCCATCAGAGAGCACCAGCTGTCTAAAGTGGGCGGGACCGAGACGGACATGTTTCAATGTGGCAAATGCAGGGGCAAGAACTGCACCTATACACAGGTACTGACATAGAGAACTGGACCTCTACACAGGTACTGATATAGAGAACTGGACCTCTACACAGGTACTGACACAGAGAACTGGACCTATACACAGGTACTGACACAGAGAACTGGACCTCTACACAGGTACTGACACAGAGAACTGGACCTCTACACAGGTACTGACACAGAGAACTGGACCTCTACACAGGTACTGACATACCGTGCCTTCAGAAAGTATTGAAACACCTAACAGATACTGTAGACGAGAGGTAGGCTACTAGCGGCCAGTGGGCTAAAACTGGACTGAAAGTATTGTTTTTTTGGACCGCCAAAGATTTTAGTGGGAATTATTTTGATACCTATATATACATTGTATTCAGAAAGTATTCAGACCCCTTGACTTTTTCCACTGTTGTTACATTACAGTTATTCTAAAATGAATTAAATTGTTTGTTTTCTTCATCAATCTACACACCATGACCTAAACAGGTTTTTAGAAATGTTTGCAAATTTATAAAAATACAAAAAACTACTGAAATTACATTTACATAAGTATTCAGACCTTTTACTCAGTACTTTGTTGAAGCACCTTTGGCAGCGATTACAGCCTTGAGTCTTTTTGGGTATGACGCTACAAGCTTAGCACACCTATATTTGGGAAGTTTCTCCCATTCTTCTCTGCAGATCCTCTCAAGCTCTGTCAGGTTGGTTGGGGAGTGTTGCTGCACAGCTATTTTCAGGTCTCTCCAGAGATGTTCGATGGGGATTTAAGTCCGGGCTCTGGCTGGGCCACTCAAGGACATTAAAATCAAATCAAACTTTATTTGTCACATGCGCCGAATACAAGTGTAGACCTTACTGTGAAATGCTTACATGCAAGCCCTTAACCAACAGTGCAGTTTAAGAAAAGTTAAGAAAATATTTACCAAATAAACTATAGTAGAAAATAATAAAAAGTAACACAATAACGTAACAATGTGGAGGCTATATACAGGGTGTTACGGTACAGAGTCAATGTGGAGACTATATACAGGGTGTTACGGTACAGAGTCAATGTGGAGGCTATATACAGGGGGGTACCGGTACAGAGTCAATGTGGAGGCTATATACAGGGTGTTACGGTACAGAGTCAATGTGGAGGCTATATACAGGGTGTTATGGTACAGAGTCAATGTGGAGGCTATATACAGGGTGTTACGGTACAGAGTCAATGTGGAGACTATATACAGGGTGTTACGGTACAGAGTCAGTGTGGAGGCTATATACAGGGGGTACCAGTACAGAGTCAGTGTGGAGGCTATATACAGGGGGTACCAGTACAGAGTCAATGTGGAGGCTATATACAGGCTATTACGGTACAGAGTCAGTGTGGAGGCTATATACAGGGGGTACCAGTACAGAGTCAGTGTGGAGGCTATATACAGGGTGTTACGGTACAGAGTCAGTGTGGAGGCTATATACAGGCTATTACGGTACAGAGTCAGTGTGGAGGCTATATACAGGGTGTTACGGTACAGAGTCAGTGTGGAGGCTATATACAGGCTATTACGGTACAGAGTCAGTGTGGAGGCTATATACAGGGTGTTACGGTACAGAGTCAATGTGGAGGCTATATACAGGCTATTACGGTACAGAGTCAGTGTGGAGGCTATATACAGGGTGTTACGGTACAGAGTCAATGTGGAGGCTATATACAGGGTATTGAGTCAGTGTGGAGGCTATATACAGGGGGTACCGGTACAGAGTCAGTGTGAAGGCTATATACAGGGTGTTACGGTACAGAGTCAATGTGGAGGCTATATACAGGGTGTTACAATACAGAGTCAATGTGGAGGCTATATACAGGGTGTTACGGTACAGAGTCA
Organism: Salmo trutta; assembly: GCF_901001165.1. Taxonomy (NCBI): domain Eukaryota; kingdom Metazoa; phylum Chordata; class Actinopteri; order Salmoniformes; family Salmonidae; genus Salmo; species Salmo trutta. Next base: position 4,387,534 of record NC_042984.1, on the reverse strand, counting down.
ATGTGGAGGCTATGTACAGGGTGTTACGGTACAGAGTCAATGTGGATACTATATACAGGGTGTTACGGTACAGAGTCAATGTGGAGACTATATACAGGGTGTTACGGTACAGAGTCAATGTGGAGGCTATATACAGGGTGTTACGGTACAGAGTCAGTGTGGAGGCTATATACAGGCAATTACGGTACAGAGTCAGTGTGGAGGCTATATACAGGCTATTACGGTATAGAGTCAGTGTGGAGGCTATATACAGGGGGTACCAGTACAGAGTCAGTGTGGAGGCTATATACAGGGGGTACCAGTACATAGTCAATGTGGAGGCTATATACAGGCTATTACGGTACAGAGTCAGTGTGGAGGCTATATACAGGGGGTACCAGTACAGAGTCAGTGTGGAGGCTATATACAGGGTGTTACGGTACAGAGTCAGTGTGGAGGCTATATACAGGGTGTTACGGTACAGAGTCAGTGTGGAGGCTATATACAGGCTATTACGGTACAGAGTCAGTGTGGAGGCTATATACAGGGTGTTACGGTACAGAGTCAATGTGGAGGCTATATACAGGCTATTACGGTACAGAGTCAGTGTGGAGGCTATATACAGGGTGTTACGGTACAGAGTCAATGTGGAGGCTATATACAGGGTATTGAGTCAGTGTGGAGGCTATATACAGGAGGTACCGGTACAGAGTCAGTGTGAAGGCTATATACAGGGGGTACGGTACAGAGTCAGTGTGAAGGCTATATACAGGGTGTTACGGTACAGAGTCAATGTGGAGGCTATATACAGGGTGTTACGGTACAGAGTCAATGTGGAGGCTATATACAGGGTGTTACGGTACAGAGTCAATGTGGAGGCTATATACAGGGTATTACGGTACAGAGTCAATGTGGATACTATATACAGGGTGTTACGGTACAGAGTCAATGTGGAGACTATATACAGGGTGTTACGGTACAGAGTCAATGTGGAGGCTATATACAGGGTGTTACGGTACAGAGTCAATGTGGGGGCTATATACAGGGTGTTACGGTACAGAGTCAGTGTGGAGGCTATATACAGGGTGTTACGGTACAGAGTCAGTGTGGAGGCTATATACAGGGTGTTACGGTACAGAGTCAGTGTGGAGGCTATATACAGGCAATTACGGTACAGAGTCAGTGTGGAGGCTATATACAGGGTGTTACGGTACAGAGTCAGTGTGGAGGCTATATACAGGGGGTACCAGTACAGAGTCAGTGTGGAGGCTATATACAGGGGGTACCAGTACAGAGTCAATGTGGAGGCTATATACAGGCTATTACGGTACAGAGTCAGTGTGGAGGCTATATACAAGGGGTACCAGTACAGAGTCAGTGTGGAGGCTATATACAGGGTGTTACGGTACAGAGTCAGTGTGGAGGCTATATACAGGCTATTACGGTACAGAGTCAGTGTGGAGGCTATATACAGGGTGTTACGGTACAGAGTCAGTGTGGAGGCTATATACAGGCTATTACGGTACAGAGTCAGTGTGGAGGCTATATACAGGGTGTTACGGTACAGAGTCAATGTGGAGGCTATATACAGGCTATTACGGTACAGAGTCAGTGTGGAGGCTATATACAGGGTGTTACGGTACAGAGTCAGTGTGGAGGCTATATACAGGGTGTTACGGTACAGAGTCAATGTGGAGGCTATATACAGGGTGTTACGGTACAGAGTCAATGTGGAGGCTATATACAGGGTATTGCGGTACAGAGTCAATGTGGATACTATATACAGGGTGTTACGGTACAGAGTCAATGTGGAGACTATATACAGGGTGTTACGGTACAGAGTCAATGTGGAGGCTATATACAGGGTGTTACGGTACAGAGTCAATGTGGAGACTATATACAGGGTGTTACGGTACAGAGTCAATGTGGAGGCTATATACAGGGTGTTACGGTACAGAGTCAATGTGGAGGCTATATACAGGGTGTTATGGTACAGAGTCAATGTGGAGGCTATATACAGGGTGTTACGGTACAGAGTCAATGTGGAGACTATATACAGGGTGTTACGGTACAGAGTCAATGTGGAGGCTATATACAGGGTGTTACGGTACAGAGTCAGTGTGGAGGCTATATACAGGGTGTTACGGTACAGAGTCAATGTGGAGGCTATATACAGGGTGTTACGGTACAGAGTCAGTGTGGAGGCTATATACAGGGTGTTACGGTACAGAGTCAGTGTGGAGGCTATATACAGGGGGTACTAGTACAGAGTCAGTGTGGAGGCTATATACAGGGGGTACCAGTACAGAGTCAATGTGGAGGCTATATACAGGCTATTACGGTACAGAGTCAGTGTGGAGGCTATATACAGGGGGTACCAGTACAGAGTCAGTGTGGAGGCTATATACAGGGTGTTACGGTACAGAGTCAGTGTGGAGGCTATATACAGGCTATTACGGTACAGAGTCAGTGTGGAGGCTATATACAGGGTGTTACGGTACAGAGTCAATGTGGGGGCTATATACAGGGTGTTACGGTACAGAGTCAGTGTGGAGGCTATATACAGGGTGTTACGGTACAGAGTCAGTGTGGAGGCTATATACAGGGTGTTACGGTACAGAGTCAGTGTGGAGGCTATATACAGGCAATTACGGTACAGAGTCAGTGTGGAGGCTATATACAGGGTGTTACGGTACAGAGTCAGTGTGGAGGCTATATACAGGGGGTACCAGTACAGAGTCAGTGTGGAGGCTATATACAGGGGGTACCAGTACAGAGTCAATGTGGAGGCTATATACAGGCTATTACGGTACAGAGTCAGTGTGGAGGCTATATACAAGGGGTACCAGTACAGAGTCAGTGTGGAGGCTATATACAGGGTGTTACGGTACAGAGTCAGTGTGGAGGCTATATACAGGCTATTACGGTACAGAGTCAGTGTGGAGGCTATATACAGGGTGTTACGGTACAGAGTCAGTGTGGAGGCTATATACAGGCTATTACGGTACAGAGTCAGTGTGGAGGCTATATACAGGGTGTTACGGTACAGAGTCAATGTGGAGGCTATATACAGGCTATTACGGTACAGAGTCAGTGTGGAGGCTATATACAGGGTGTTACGGTACAGAGTCAGTGTGGAGGCTATATACAGGGTGTTACGGTACAGAGTCAATGTGGAGGCTATATACAGGGTGTTACGGTACAGAGTCAATGTGGAGGCTATATACAGGATATTACGGTACAGAGTCAATGTGGATACTATATACAGGGTGTTACGGTACAGAGTCAATGTGGAGACTATATACAGGGTGTTACGGTACAGAGTCAATGTGGAGGCTATATACAGGGTGTTACGGTACAGAGTCAATGTGGAGACTATATACAGGGTGTTACGGTACAGAGTCAATGTGGAGGCTATATACAGGGTGTTACGGTACAGAGTCAATGTGGAGGCTATATACAGGGTGTTATGGTACAGAGTCAATGTGGAGGCTATATACAGGGTGTTACGGTACAGAGTCAATGTGGAGACTATATACAGGGTGTTACGGTACAGAGTCAATGTGGAGGCTATATACAGGGTGTTACGGTACAGAGTCAGTGTGGAGGCTATATACAGGGTGTTACGGTACAGAGTCAATGTGGAGGCTATATACAGGGTGTTACGGTACAGAGTCAGTGTGGAGGCTATATACAGGGTGTTACGGTACAGAGTCAGTGTGGAGGCTATATACAGGGGGTACTAGTACAGAGTCAGTGTGGAGGCTATATACAGGGGGTACCAGTACAGAGTCAATGTGGAGGCTATATACAGGCTATTACGGTACAGAGTCAGTGTGGAGGCTATATACAGGGGGTACCAGTACAGAGTCAGTGTGGAGGCTATATACAGGGTGTTACGGTACAGAGTCAGTGTGGAGGCTATATACAGGCTATTACGGTACAGAGTCAGTGTGGAGGCTATATACAGGGTGTTACGGTACAGAGTCAATGTGGAGGCTATATACAGGGTATTGAGTCAGTGTGGAGGCTATATACAGGGGGTACCGGTACAGAGTCAGTGTGAAGGCTATATACAGGGTGTTACGGTACAGAGTCAATGTGGAGGCTATATACAGGGTGTTACGGTACAGAGTCAATGTGGAGGCTATATACAGGGTGTTATGGTACAGAGTCAATGTGGAGGCTATATACAGGGTATTACGGTACAGAGTCAATGTGGATACTATATACAGGGTGTTACGGTACAGAGTCAATGTGGAGACTATATACAGGGTGTTACGGTACAGAGTCAATGTGGAGGCTATATACAGGGTGTTACGGTACAGAGTCAATGTGGAGACTATATACAGGGGGTACCGGTACAGAGTCAATGTGGAGGCTATATACAGGGGGTACCGGTACAGAGTCAATGTGGAGGCTATATACAGGGTGTTACGGTACAGAGTCAATGTGGAGGCTATATACAGGGTGTTACGGTACAGAGTCAATGTGGAGGCTATATACAGGGGGTACAAGTACAGAGTCAATGTGGAGACTATATACAGGGTGTTACGGTACAGAGTCAGTTTGGAGGCTATATACAGGCAATTACGGTACAGAGTCAGTGTGGAGGCTATATACAGGCTATTACGGTATAGAGTCAGTGTGGAGGCTATATACAGGGGGTACCAGTACAGAGTCAGTGTGGAGGCTATATACAGGGGGTACCAGTACAGAGTCAATGTGGAGGCTATATACAGGCTATTACGGTACAGAGTCAGTGTGGAGGCTATATACAGGGGGTACCAGTACAGAGTCAGTGTGGAGGCTATATACAGGGTGTTACGGTACAGAGTCAGTGTGGAGGCTATATACAGGGTGTTACGGTACAGAGTCAGTGTGGAGGCTATATACAGGCTATTACGGTACAGAGTCAGTGTGGAGGCTATATACAGGGTGTTACGGTACAGAGTCAATGTGGAGGCTATATACAGGCTATTACGGTACAGAGTCAGTGTGGAGGCTATATACAGGGTGTTACGGTACAGAGTCAATGTGGAGGCTATATACAGGGTATTGAGTCAGTGTGGAGGCTATATACAGGAGGTACCGGTACAGAGTCAGTGTGAAGGCTATATACAGGGGGTACGGTACAGAGTCAGTGTGAAGGCTATATACAGGGTGTTACGGTACAGAGTCAATGTGGAGGCTATATACAGGGTGTTACGGTACAGAGTCAATGTGGAGGCTATATACAGGGTGTTACGGTACAGAGTCAATGTGGAGGCTATATACAGGGTATTACGGTACAGAGTCAATGTGGATACTATATACAGGGTGTTACGGTACAGAGTCAATGTGGAGACTATATACAGGGTGTTACGGTACAGAGTCAATGTGGAGGCTATATACAGGGTGTTACGGTACAGAGTCAATGTGGAGGCTATATACAGGGTGTTACGGTACAGAGTCAGTGTGGAGGCTATATACAGGGTGTTACGGTACAGAGTCAGTGTGGAGGCTATATACAGGGTGTTACGGTACAGAGTCAGTGTGGAGGCTATATACAGGCAATTACGGTACAGAGTCAGTGTGGAGGCTATATACAGGGTGTTACGGTACAGAGTCAGTGTGGAGGCTATATACAGGGGGTACCAGTACAGAGTCAGTGTGGAGGCTATATACAGGGGGTACCAGTACAGAGTCAATGTGGAGGCTATATACAGGCTATTACGGTACAGAGTCAGTGTGGAGGCTATATACAAGGGGTACCAGTACAGAGTCAGTGTGGAGGCTATATACAGGGTGTTACGGTACAGAGTCAGTGTGGAGGCTATATACAGGCTATTACGGTACAGAGTCAGTGTGGAGGCTATATACAGGGTGTTACGGTACAGAGTCAGTGTGGAGGCTATATACAGGCTATTACGGTACAGAGTCAGTGTGGAGGCTATATACAGGGTGTTACGGTACAGAGTCAATGTGGAGGCTATATACAGGCTATTACGGTACAGAGTCAGTGTGGAGGCTATATACAGGGTGTTACGGTACAGAGTCAGTGTGGAGGCTATATACAGGGTGTTACGGTACAGAGTCAATGTGGAGGCTATATACAGGGTGTTACGGTACAGAGTCAATGTGGAGGCTATATACAGGGTATTACGGTACAGAGTCAATGTGGATACTATATACAGGGTGTTACGGTACAGAGTCAATGTGGAGACTATATACAGGGTGTTACGGTACAGAGTCAATGTGGAGGCTATATACAGGGTGTTACGGTACAGAGTCAATGTGGAGACTATATACAGGGTGTTACGGTACAGAGTCAATGTGGAGGCTATATACAGGGTGTTACGGTACAGAGTCAATGTGGAGGCTATATACAGGGTTTTATGGTACAGAGTCAATGTGGAGGCTATATACAGGGTGTTACGGTACAGAGTCAATGTGGAGACTATATACAGGGTGTTACGGTACAGAGTCAATATGGAGGCTATATACAGGGTGTTACGGTACAGAGTCAGTGTGGAGGCTATATACAGGGTGTTACGGTACAGAGTCAATGTGGAGGCTATATACAGGGTGTTACGGTACAGAGTCAGTGTGGAGGCTATATACAGGGTGTTACGGTACAGAGTCAGTGTGGAGGCTATATACAGGGGGTACTAGTACAGAGTCAGTGTGGAGGCTATATACAGGGGGTACCAGTACAGAGTCAATGTGGAGGCTATATACAGGCTATTACGGTACAGAGTCAGTGTGGAGGCTATATACAGGGGGTACCAGTACAGAGTCAGTGTGGAGGCTATATACAGGGTGTTACGGTACAGAGTCAGTGTGGAGGCTATATACAGGCTATTACGGTACAGAGTCAGTGTGGAGGCTATATACAGGGTGTTACGGTACAGAGTCAATGTGGAGGCTATATACAGGGTATTGAGTCAGTGTGGAGGCTATATACAGGGGGTACCGGTACAGAGTCAGTGTGAAGGCTATATACAGGGTGTTACGGTACAGAGTCAATGTGGAGGCTATATACAGGGTGTTACGGTACAGAGTCAATGTGGAGGCTATATACAGGGTGTTATGGTACAGAGTCAAAGTGGAGGCTATATACAGGGTATTACGGTACAGAGTCAATGTGGATACTATATACAGGGTGTTACGGTACAGAGTCAATGTGGAGACTATATACAGGGTGTTACGGTACAGAGTCAATGTGGAGGCTATATACAGGGTGTTACGGTACAGAGTCAATGTGGAGACTATATACAGGGGGTACCGGTACAGAGTCAATGTGGAGGCTATATACAGAGGGTACCGGTACAGAGTCAATGTGGAGGCTATATACAGGGTGTTACGGTACAGAGTCAATGTGGAGGCTATATACAGGGTGTTACGGTACAGAGTCAATGTGGAGACTATATACAGGGTGTTACGGTACAGAGTCAATGTGGAGGCTATATACAGGGTGTTACGGTACAGAGTACTTATGTAAATAAGGTATTTCAGTTATTTATTTTGAAGAAATTAGCAAACATTTCTAAAAACCTGTTTTCGCTTTGTTATTGTGGGGTATTGGGTGTAGGAATTGATGAGGAAATACATGTATTTAATACATTTTAGAATAAGGCTGTAAAATAACAAAATGTGGAAAAAGTCAAGAGGTCTGAATACCGAATGCGCAGTATGCACTTGTACCAAATAGGGCTATCTTCTGTATACTACCCCTACCTTGGCAAAACACAACTGATTGGCTAACACGCATTTAAGAAGGAAAGAAATTCCACAAATTAACTTTTAACAAGGCACACCTGTTAATTGAAATTCATTCCATGTGACTACCTTTATGAAGCTGGTTGAGAGAATGTCAAGAGTGTGCAAAACTGTCATCAAGGCAAAGGGTGGCTACTTTGAAGAATCTAAAATATATTTTGATTTGTTTTAACACTTGTTTGGTTACTACATGATTCCATATGTGTTATTTCATAGTTTTGATGTCTTCACTATTATTCTACAATGTAGAAAATAGTAACAATAAAGAATAACCCTTGAATCAGTAGGTGTTTCCAAACTTTTGACTGGTACTGTATTTCTAGATATTTATTTTGGGTTCAAAAATGACTGTAAAATCATCAGAAATATGTGATCGTGTCTCAATGAAATGTAATGTATGTTATTTTCAAATACAATCTCTTTTTAGGCTTAGTTGTAGTCAATTTGCAGTGTTCAAATTATTATCGTTATGTTCCGCTCCCCCCTGACCATCTGCTCTGACAAAAATAGTCCCACGGCTGAATTGAGTTGCCTACCCCTGCTGTACAAGCTGTCGTTCTCTGTGTTTCCTAGGTGCAGACGCGCAGTGCTGACGAACCCATGACAACCTTCGTACTGTGCAACGGCTGTGGCAACCGCTGGAAGGTAGGCTGTGCTACCCTGCTCCCTAGTTATAGACACTACCCTGCTCCCTAGATATAGACACTACCCTGCTCCCTAGTTATAGACACTACCCTGCTCCCTAGATATAGACACTACCCTGCTCCCTAGTTATAGACACTACCCTGCTCCCTAGATATAGACACTACCCTGCTCCCTAGTTATATACACTACCCTACTCCCTAGTTATAGACACTACCCTGCTCCCTAGTTATAGACACTACCCTGCTCCCTAGTTATAGACACTACCCTGCTCCCTAGTTATAGACACTACCCTGCTCCCTAGTTATATACACTACCCTGCTCCCTAGTTATATACACTACCCTGCTCCCTAGATATAGACACTACCCTGCTCCCTAGTTATATACACTACCCTGCTCCCTAGTTATAGACACTACCCTGCTCCCTAGATATAGACACTACCCTGCTCCCTAGTTATAGACACTACCCTGCTCCCTAGTTATATACACTACCCTGCTCCCTAGTTATATACACTACCCTGCTCCCTAGATATAGACACTACCCTGCTCCCTAGTTATATACACTACCCTGCTCCCTAGTTATATACACTACCCTGCTCCCTAGTTATAGTCACTACCCTGCCCCCTAGTTATATACACTACCCTGCTCCCTAGTTATAGACACTACCCTGCTCCCTAGTTATAGACACTACCCTGCTCCCTAGTTATAGACACTACCCTGCTCCCTAGTTATAGTCACTACCCTGCCCCCTAGTTATATACACTACCCTGCTCCCTAGTTATAGACACTACCCTGCTCCCTAGTTATAGACACTACCCTGCTCCCTAGTTATAGACACTACCCTGCTCCCTAGTTATATACACTACCCTGCTCCCTAGTTATAGACACTACCCTGCTCCCTAGTTATAGACACTACCCTGCTCCCTAGTTATATACACTACCCTGCTCCCTAGTTATAGACACTACCCTGCTCCCTAGTTATAGACACTACCCTGCTCCCTAGTTATAGACACTACCCTGCTCCCTAGTTATATACACTACCCTGTAGGGAGTACCTTCTTTACTGGTGGTGGTGGAGTTAGAGGTCTTCCTGAAGACCCGAGACCCGATCCGGGACCCGCCTGTGTCCAAATCAAAAATTCTAAATAATGTCACGGGGTCTGGTTCTGATCTGATGTGATTTGTTACGGGTCTCGGGTGTAATTTTAACTGTAAGGATCCAGTACTGATCTGAACGCGACCACTTGCAGTAGCTACACGGCGAGATACATTTAATCGTTTTATTTTTCTGCTCTCGCTCATTGCTTTTCACGAGAGTGGAGTCGTGTAGCTTGTCGTTGTTGGCCAATCAGAAGTCACCAAGAACCGGCAGGTCTATTTTGGAACGGGTCCAACTTTTTTCTTGTTGGAATTAGGATTGATAAGGGTTTGGGCATGTTGCTGAGTTCCACACGGACCCTTTACCTCTACCCTCCTCTCTAGATGTTAAATGATTGGAACGGTTAGTTGAATGTATGGTGGTTCACGTTCTGATTTGGTTAGGTGGAATGTTTACCATATTTGCTTCTGTCAGATCTGTAGTCATGTGTATAGGGGTAGAGGTAAGGGGTTCATTTGGAATCCAACATATGACTAATGAGAGGTACCTAACCTTGACTTGTTGTGATTTGTAAATAAGGGCTAGGAGATGTAGGGGACGTGGAATCATGGGGATACGGTTGTGTCTTGGCTGCTCAGCCCCTTTTGCAGTACCACAGTGTCACCACTAGATGGCAGCAGACATTGTCAAGCAAAAGTGGTGACTTTACTGGTTACTAATGTAGTGGTAATCATACAGATTTTTAATGAAGTTATACATTCTCTCACATCAGGATAATACAACACACCTACTAGATAGTTAAAAAAAAAAAAATCTCTCACGTATTGTCACATTTTAGTAATTTAGCTCTTATCCAGAAGGACTTGCAATCAGCGCATTCAACTAAAGTAAATCAACCACATGTGTAACCTTCACTGAAACCTTTTCTCTCTTCCACTCCAGTTCTGTTGAGGAGAAGATGATTTGCTACGAGATGAGCTGACACGGATAAAGAAGAACTGGGACCTATTTTGTTACAACTGCAAATTGTTCATTTTTTTTCTTTTGTTTTTTTTTGGTTTTGATATCCTCATAAATCTGGAATATATTTTGAGAAAATGTTTGACGTGTATTAGTATTTTAATTTCTATGATTATGGAGCTAGTCTAGTATTTTAATTTCTATGATTATGGAGCTGGTCTAGTATTTTAATTTCTATGATTATGGAGCTGGTCTAGTATTTTAATTTCTATGATTATGGAGCTAGTCTAGTATTTTAATTTCTATGATTATGGAGCTGGTCTAGTATTTTAATTTCTAGGATTATGGAGCTGGTCTAGTATTTTAATTTCTATGATTATGGAGCTAGTCTAGTATTTTAATTTCTATGATTATGGAGCTAGTCTAGTATTTTAATTTCTATGATTATGGAGCTAGTCTAGTATTTTAATTTCTATGATTATGGAGCTAGTCTAGTATTTTAATTTCTATGATTATGGAGCTAGTCTAGTATTTTAATTTCTATGATTATGGAGCTAGTCTGGGTAACTTTTCTGTATCTGCTCTCTTACTACAACCTCTTATTGAATGTCATGTTTGACACGAGTTGACATGAGCACTACCCGGTACCAGGCTGAAGTGAAGGACTTATTCTTAAAAACAAGGTTTTGGTTTGATGTTTATTAGTTTAAGCTATATCTTACAAAAAAAAAAAAGCTTTTGTTTTTGGCATTAGGGAACATAGTGGTGCCTTTCTTTGCCTCTCTGTGCCACAAATGATTATTTTGCTATTAGTTTTATACACTTGCTGTAGATAGAGTATATGCACTCTTAATGTGTGTCCCAAAATGGCACCTTATTCACTATATAGGGCACTCAAAGTAGTGCCCTATAAAGGGAATAGGGTGCCGTTTGGGATACACACCTGCTGTATATAGAACAGGCCGTTGTTTGGAGATATTCTGTATCTACTGTCTTACGTACACGCTGCACAGGTTCTTAAAGACTTCCATTTAGGTTTAAATTCTTCTGTTAAAATGAACAAATGAATAAAGCTGGAGGTTCTGCTAGAAGATGTAGAGTTGCAGAGGAGTGGAATGAGAAATGGGATGAGGAGGAGACGGGACAGTTGTCAGTTTCTCCTCTTGTCCTTCTCTGATCGTACGCTAGTAAAAAGGGTTTAGCGGGGACTGGAGAAGTAGCCTGATCGTATGTTAGTAAAGGGGTTTAGCGGGGACTGGAGAAGTAGCCTGATCGTATGTTAGTAAAGGGGGTTAGCGGGGACTGGAGAAGTAGCCTGATCGTATGTTAGTAAAGGGGTTTAGCGGGGACTGGAGAAGTAGCCTGATCGTATGTTAGTAAAGGGTTTAGCGGGGACTGGAGAAGTAGCCTGATCGTATGTTAGTAAAGGGGTTTAGTGGGGACTGGAGAAGTAGCCTGATCGTATGTTAGTAAAGGGTTTAGCGGGGACTGGAGAAGTAGCCTGATCGTATGTTAGTAAAGGGGTTTAGTGGGGACTGGAGAAGTAGCCTGATCGTATGTTAGTAAAAGGGTTTAGCGGGGACTGGAGAAGTAGCCTGATCGTATGTTAGTAAAGGGTTTAGTGGGGACTGGAGAAGTAGCCTGATCGTATGTTAGTAAAGGGGTTTAGTGGGGACTGGAGAAGTAGCCTGATCGTATGTTAGTAAAGGGTTTAGCGGGGACTGGAGAAGTAGCCTGATCGTATGTTAGTAAAGGGTTTAGCGGGGACTGGAGAAGTAGCCTGACATCCAAACCTACTTTCTCCGTTGTTGAAACAGTGATAAAACGTATCAAAACTGTTCGTTGGATTTCAGGCTGCTGGAGAAGAGGGCATCCTGACAAAAACAGTCGACTGGTTTGAAAAGTTTTGTCATGCAAGTGATTTATTTTGTATGTAAACTTTGTCCTCCCAATGGGAACTTGTGTCAATTGAATTAAAAACAGATGTAGGGAGTGTTGAACGAGACTGGGGGTCCTGGTAAGTTCTTGTTAGCATTTTGTAAAACACTTTTTTATTTAACTAGGCAAGTCAGTTAAGAACAAATTCTTATTTACAATGAAGGCCTACCCCCAGGCCAAACCATAACCCGGACGACGCTGGGCCAATTGTGCGCTGCCCTATGGGACTCCCAATCACGGTCAGTTGTGATACAGCCTGGAATCGAACAATGGTTTGTAGTGACGCCTCTAGCACTGAAATGCCTTAGACCGCAAGCCACTCGGGAGCCTGAAAACAACTGGGCCACGCACAGTTCAGTAAATCAACTGGGCCACGTACAGTTCAGTAAATCAACTGGGCCACGTGCAGTTCAGTAAATCAACTGGGCCACGTGCAGTTCAGTAAATCAACTGGGCCGCGTGCAGTTCAGTAAATCAACTGGGCCACGTGCGGTTCAGTAAATCAACTGGGCCACGTGCGGTTCAGTAAATCAACTGGGCCACGTGCAGTTCAGTAAATCAACTGGGCCACGTGAGGTTCAGTAAATCAACTGGGCCACGTGCGGTTCAGTAAATCAACTGGGCCACGTGCGGTTCAGTAAATCAACTGGGCCACGTGCAGTTCAGTAAATCAACTGGGTCACGTGCAGTTCAGTAAATCAACTGGGCCACGTACAGTTCAGTAAATCAACTGGGCCGCGTACAGTTCAGTAAATCAACTGGACCACATGCAGTTCAGTAAATCAACTGGACCACATGCAGTTCAGTAAATCAACTGGGCCACGTACAGTTTAGTAAACCAACTGGGCCACGTACAGTTCAGTAAATCAACTGGGCCACGTGAGGTTCAGTAAATCAACTGGGCCACGTGAGGTTCAGTAAATCAACTGGGCCACGTGCGGTTCAGTAAATCAACTGGGCCACGTGCAGTTCAGTAAATCAACTGGGTCACGTGCAGTTCAGTAAATCAACTGGGCCACGTACAGTTCAGTAAATCAACTGGGCCGCGTACAGTTCAGTAAATCAACTGGACCACATGCAGTTCAGTAAATCAACTGGGCCACGTACAGTTCAGTAAATCAACTGGGCCACGTGAGGTTCAGTAAATCAACTGGGCCACGTGAGGTTCAGTAAATCAACTGGACCACGTGCAGTTCAGTAAATCAACTGGACCACGTGCAGTTCAGTAAATCAACTGGGCCACGTGCGGTTCAGTAAATCAACTGGGCCACGTGCGGTTCAGTAAATCAACTGGGCCACGTGCAGTTCAGTAAATCAACTGGGCCACGTGCGGTTCAGTAAATCAACTGGGCCACGTGCGGTTCAGTAAATCAACTGGGCCACGTGCAGTTCAGTAAATCAACTGGGCCACGTGCAGTTCAGTAAATCAACTGGGCCACGTGCGGTTCAGTAAATCAACTGGGCCACGTGCGGTTCAGTAAATCAACTGGGCCACGTGCAGTTCAGTAAATCAACTGGGCCACGTGCGGTTCAGTAAATCAACTGGGCCACGTGCGGTTCAGTAAATCAACTGGGCCACGTGCAGTTCAGTAAATCAACTGGGCCACGTGCAGTTCAGTAAATCAACTGGGCCACGTGCAGTTCAGTAAATCAACTGGGCCGCGTGCAGTTCAGTAAATCAACTGGGCCGCGTACAGTTCAGTAAATCAACTGGACCACGTGCAGTTCAGTAAATCAACTGGGCCACGTACAGTTTAGTAAATCAACTGGGCCACGTACAGTTCAGTAAATGAACTGGGCCACGTGCGGTTCAGTAAATCAACTGGGCCACGTGCAGTTCAGTAAATCAACTGGGCCACGTGCGGTTCAGTAAATCAACTGGGCCACGTGCAGTTCAGTAAATCAACTGGGCCACGTGCGGTTCAGTAAATCAACAGGGCCACGTGCGGTTCAGTAAATCAACTGGGCCACGTGCGGTTCAGTAAATCAACTGGGCCACGTGCAGTTCAGTAAATCAACTGGGTCACGTGCAGTTCAGTAAATCAACTGGGCCACGTGCAGTTCAGTAAATCAACTGGGCCACGTACAGTTCAGTAAATCAACTGGGCCACGTGCGGTTCAGTAAATCAACTGGGCCACGTGCAGTTCAGTAAATCAACTAGGCCACGTGCAGTTCAGTAAATCAACTGGGCCACGTGCGGTTCAGTAAATCAACTGGGCCACGTGCGGTTCAGTAAATCAACTGGGCCACGTGCAGTTCAGTAAATCAACTGGGCCACGTGCAGTTCAGTTAATCAACTGGACCACGTGCAGTTCAGTAAATCAACTGGGCCACGTACAGTTCAGTAAATCAACTGGACCACGTGCAGTTCAGTAAATCAACTGGGCCACGTGAGGTTCAGTAAATCAACTAGGCCACGTGCAGTTCAGTAGATCAACTGGGCCACGTGAGGTTCAGTAAATCAACTGGGCCACGTGAGGTTCAGTAAATCAACTGGGCCACGTACAGTTCAGTAAATCAACTGGGCCACGTACAGTTCAGTAAATCAACTGGGCCACGTGCAGTTCAGTAAATCAACTGGGCCACGTACAGTTCAGTAAATCAACTGGGCCACGTGCAGTTCAGTAAATCAACTGGGCCACGTGCAGTTCAGTAAATCAACTGGGCCACGTACAGTTCAGTAAATCAACTGGGCCACGTGCAGTTCAGTAAATCAACTGGGCCACGTGCAGTTCAGTAAATCAACTGGGCCACGTGCAGTTCAGTAAATCAACTGGGCCACGTGCAGTTCAGTAAATCAACTGGGCCACGTGCAGTTCAGTAAATCAACTGGGCCACGTGCAGTTCAGTAAATCAACTGGGTCAGGTGCAGTTCAGTAAATCAGCTGTCTAGAGCAGATATGTAGAACATGCAACCATGTCAGAGAAGCATGTTTGTTCTACATAGCATATTTCTGTCTGAACGTTCTACAGCGCTGTGTCCCGCTAAACACGCGCCAATGCAAACAAGGTGAAAGACTCAAGGATGGTCCATCTACATGACGGAATGTTTGCTGTGGAAAAGCCCCCCCCCCCCCCCCCCAAAAGGAAGTATCCCCTTTTGACAATTTTACCTGACTTGTTACGCCTGAAATCTCACCCTTTTTCTTATAAAATATTTTAGAGTGCTAGAGATCTGCATCTAACTTCATCATAGATTATAAAACCTTCCAAAAGTTGATATACATTTCCTATCACTTCTCACCAGATCAACTGAAAAGTTTGCTGTGGAAAAACCCAAAAGAGGAACAAACCTCTAGCCAATTCACTTGCCTTTTTTTGGGTTTTTGTATATCTCAGCTCTACTACATTTTGCATGGCACTTGCTAGTTATTCCTAGAAGTCCATCTGCTGCTGACCTTATCCTTGAATACAAACCTAATTGTAATTAACTTGTAAACATCTATAAATGACTGAATGTTGTAGTTCAGTGTCATCGAGGTCATGAGGTAGTCGCAGCGGGTTTGGAATGGTACAGCTGCCATCTCTCCCCGGCCCGAGACTAGAGTCCTGTTCACAATGTAGGAAACAGACCAAAATGCTTCAAAACAGAGGGGGAGGTGGGTTTTTTGTTTTTATGTTCCACAACATTGCAAAACATTTTGCTACGGTGTACCGCAATGACCACGATTGTGAGGTCGTGTCTACACTTGAAATGTGAGTGCTTCGTGGTAGTGTGTGTGGAGTGCTATGTTTATTTTGGCAATAGCAGGTTATTTCCATACCTGTGGATCGGGGAGCAGGACCAGGCCAGCCTTTCAAATCCCTCGTGTCTACACTTGACACTTACATGTGACTTCAGAATACAAAGATCGCATTAAAAGGTCGCTTTGTGATCCGATTATATTCGGATCTGGCTGAACACTTCAGGGGGTGGTACATCGGGTGTGGCAGGTAGCCTAGTGGTTAGAGTGTTGGGCCAGTAAGTGTGAAGATTGCTTGTTCGAATCCCTGAGCTGCCAAGGTAAAAATCTGTCATTCTGCCCCTGAACAAGGCAGTTAACCCACTGTTCCCTGGTAGGCCGTCATCGTAAATAAGAATTTGTTCTTAACTGACTTGCTGAGTTAAACTAAAAATTGTGTGCAGATTTCACCTCAGTGAATGTGCTAACAGAGTTATGCTAAACCCTTTTGCATTCCCTTTAGCGTTGTTGGCTAGCTACAGAGGTTAGCTTGCTAGGTAGCTATTGCCGTCAGTCGTTGTTGTTATTTGTGATATTTTGCCTATTCCACCGTTTGTGGAATGCATGCTGGCATTTGAATATAGCGCTGGAAAAAGGCCACTCTGTGGACATTTAAATGTAGGTGTAGACAGAATAACATGATCAGAATAGTAAAGCTGCATGAACTGTCAAGTCTAGACACAACCTCTCCTGACAAGACACTCGGAGGCAACGTGACTTCTAGGTCTAAAGAGCTGCAAGACTAGATGCTTAATTACCGTAGTCTTAATTAGGTTTCAGTGTATATATTCAGTTAGCCCCTGTCTCTTGTTTTGGTGAAGTATTCAGCCTCTTTCTCTCTGGAGACACTACCCCCCCCCTCCCCCCTTTCTCTCTCTGGACACATTCCTCCCCCCTTTCTCTCTCTGGACACATATTCCCCCGTCCTTTCTGGTGATAACATTAAGCATTTACACTGAATACCAAAAATTACGATTTTACTGAGTTACAGTTCACATAAGGAAATCAGTCAATTGAAATAAATTCATTAGGCTCTAATCTATGGATTTCACATGACTGGGGATAGAGATGTGCATCTGTTGATCACAGATACCAAGAAGAGGTATGTGTAACAGTTTAGCTTCCGTCCCTCTCCTCGCCCCAACCTGGGCTCGAACCAGGGACCCTCCGCACACAGACAACAGTCACCCTCGAAGCATCTTTACCCATCGCGCCACAAAAGCCGCGGCCCTTGCAACGCAAGGGGAACAACTACTTCACGGTCTCAGAGCGAGTGACGTCACCGATTGAAACGCTATTAGCGCGCACCACCGCTAACTAGCTAGCCATTTCACATTGGTTACATATGGGCGTGGATCAGAAAACCAGTCAGTATCTGGTGTGACTACTATTTGCCTCATGCAGCGCGACACATCTCCTTCACATAGAGTTGATCAGGCTGTTGATTGTGGCCTGTGGAATGTTTTCCCACTCCTCTTCAATGGCTGTGTGTAGTTGCTGGATATTGGCGGGAACTAGAACATGCTGTCGTACACATCGATCCAGAGCATCCCAAACATGCTCAATGTGTGACATGTCTGGTGAGTATGCAGGTCATGGAAGAACTCTGACATTTTCAGCTTCCAGGAATTGTGTACAGATCTTTGCGACATGGGGCTGTGCATTATCATAGTGAAACATGAGGTGATGGTGGTGGATGATTGGCACGACAATGGACCTCAGGATCTCTTCACGGTATCTCTGTGCATTCAAATTGCCTTTGATAAAATTAAATTGTGTTCGTTGTCTGTAGTTTATGCCTGCCCATACCATAACCCCATCACCACCATGGGGCACTCTGTTCACAACATTGACATCAGCAAGCCGCTCACCCACACGACACCCTACACGCTGTCTACCATTTGCCCGGTACAGATGAAACCGGGATTCATCGGCGAAGAGCTCAGTTCTCCAGCATGCAAGTGGTTATTGAAGGTGAGCATTTGCCCACTGCAGTCGGTAATGACGCCAAACTGCAGTCAGGTCAAGACCCTGGTGAGGATTATGAGCACACGGATGAACTTCCCTGAGACGGTTTGTGCAGAAATTCTTCAGTTGTGCAAACCCCCAGTTTCATCAGCTGTCCG
The DNA here is from genome assembly GCF_901001165.1 of Salmo trutta. Taxonomy (NCBI): domain Eukaryota; kingdom Metazoa; phylum Chordata; class Actinopteri; order Salmoniformes; family Salmonidae; genus Salmo; species Salmo trutta. Next base: position 4,369,305 of record NC_042984.1, on the reverse strand, counting down.
GGTGGCTGGTCTCAGTTGATCCCGCAGGTGAAGAAGCCGGATGTGGAGGTCCTGGGCTGGTGTGGTTATGTGGTCTGCGGTTCAGGCCAGTTGGACGTACTGCCATATTGTCTAAAACAACATTGTAGGCGACTTACGGTAGAGAAATGAACATTCTATTCTCTGGCAACAGCTCTGGTGGACATTCCTGCATTCAGCATGCCAATTGCACACTCCCTCGAAACTTGAGATATCTGTGGCATTGTGTTGTGTAAGAGTGGCCTTTTATTGTCCCCAGCAAAAGGTGTACCTGTGTAATGATCATACTGTTTAATCAGCTGCTTGATATGCCACACCTGTCAGGTGGATGGATTATCTTGGCAAAGGCGAAATGATCACTAACAGGGATGTAAACAAATTTGTGCACAACATTTGAGAGAAATAAGCTTTTTTTGTGCGTATGAAACATTTCTGGGATGTTTTATTCCAGCTTATGAAACATGGGACCAACACTTTACATGTTGCGTTTATATATTTTTTCAATCTAGATATGTGAGGATTGACTCCTGTCCAGCCTGTCCTCCTTCCTGTCCAGCCTGTCCTCCTTCCTGTCCAGACTGTCCTCCTTCCTGTCCAGCCTGTCCTCCTTCCTGTCCAGCCTGTCCTCCTTCCTGTCCTGTCCCTCTAGCATCCAACAGATGGCCCTCTGACAACAGAAGCTGAGGAGATGAACTCTGTCATCTCTACCAAAAACATCAAATGGAATATTAGATAAAGGTCCTGGGCCTACTTTCAACTGTGACACTTGGTTAATTTACATTCAGTAAAACAGTTGTATGTTGCAAAGCTGCTACAGTTAAAGGTGACATTTCATTTAATTGTATTTAGCTAGGATAGTCCACTCAGTTAAAATTGCCTGGGTTACAGGGTAACAGTAAGAGAGCATTACTGGGTTACACAGTGAAGCTGCCAAGTGCCCTCCCTCTCTTCTCTGCTCTATGTGATGAGTTATCACATCTGCTGCTCTCTGTTATAACATCTACTGCTCTCTGTTATCACATCTACTGCTCTCTGTTATCACATCTGCTGCTCTCTGTTATCACATCTACTGCTCTCTGTTATTCTGCTCTCTGTTAACACATCTACTGCCCTCTGTTATCACATCTGCTGCTCTCTGTTATCACATCTACTGCTCTCTTATCACATCTGCTGCTCTCTGTTATTCTGCTCTCTGTTATCACATCTGCTGCTCTCTGTTATCACATCTACTGCTCTCTGTTATCACATCTGCTGCTCTCTGTTATCACATCTACTGCTCTCTGTTATTCTGCTCTCTGTTATCACATCTGCTGCTCTCTGTTATCACATCTGCTGCTCTCTGTTATTCTGCTCTCTGTTATCACATCTACTGCTCTCTGTTATCACATCTACTGCTCTCTGTTATCACATCTACTGCTCTCTGTTATCACATCTACTGCTCTCTGTTATCACATCTACTGCTCTCTGTTATAACATCTACTGCTCTCTGTTATAACATCTACTGCTCTCTGTTATCACATCTACTGCTCTCTGTTATCACATCTACTGCTCTCTGTTATCACATCTACTGCTCTCTGTTATTCTGCTCTCTGTTGTCACATCTTCTGCTCTCTGTTATCACATCTACTGCTCTCTGTTATCACATCTACTGCTCTCTGTTATTCTGCTCTCTGTTATCACATCTACTGCTCTCTGTTATCACATCTTCTGCTCTCTGTTATCACATCTTCTGCTCTCTGTTATCCTGCTCTCTGTTACCACATCTACTGCTCTCTGTTATCACATCTTCTGCTCTCTGTTATTCTGCTCTCTGTTATCACATCTACTGCTCTCTGTTATCCTGCTCTCTGTTAACACATATACTGCTGTCTGTTATCACATCTACTGTTCTCTGTTATCACATCTACTGCTCTCTGTTATTCTGCTCTCTGTTGTCACATCTACTGTTTGAGACAGGGACGGAGGTTCACCTTCCAGCAGGACAATGACCCTAAGCATACTGCTAAAGCAACATTTGAGTGGTTTAAGGGGAAACATTTAAATGTCTTGGAATGGCCTAGTCAAAGCCCAGACCTCAATCCAATTGAGAATCTGTGGTATGACTTAAAGATTGCTGTACACCAGCGGAACCCATCCAACTTGAAGGAGCTGGAGCAGTTTTGCCTTGGAGAATGCCCAAAAATCCCAGTGGCTAGATGCGCCAAGCTTATAGAGACATACCCCAAGAAACTTGCAGCTGTAATTGCTGCAAAAGGTGACTCTACAAAGTATTGACTTTGGGGGGGGGTGAATAGTTATGCACACTCAAGTTTTCAGTTTTTTTGTCTTATTTCTTGTTTGTTTCACAATAAAAAACATTTTGCATCTTCAAAGCGGTAGGCATGTTGTGTAAATCAAATGATACAAACACCCAAAAAAATCTATTTTCATTCCAAGTTGTAAGGCAACAAAATAGGAAAAACGTCAAGGGGGGTGAATACTTTCGCAAGCCACTGTACATGTATGTATTATGTTAAATATGGATTATTCCCTTTTGTATTCACAAAATATAGTAATTTCTTGTTAAGGAAAAATGCAATTTGTGGACAGACATACACCCTATCTGAAAAGAAACTTTGTTATGAAAAATATTCTAGAGCTGGTTTCCCAGACATGGATCAAGCCTAGTCCTGGACTAGAATGAGAGAGATTTGAGACTGGGACAGAGGTTCACCTTCCAGCAGGACAATGACCCTAAGCCTAGTCCTGGACTAGAATGAGAGATATTTGAGACTGGGACAGAGGTTCACCTTCCAGCAGGACAATGACCCTAAGCCTAGTCCTGGACTAGAATGAGAGATTTGAGACTGGGACAGAGGTTCACCTTCCAGCAGGACAATGACCCTAAGCCTAGTCCTGGACTAGAATGTACTTTCAATGGAGTCGACACTAAGTGTACAAAACATTAGGAACACCTGCTCTTTCCGTGACATAAGACTGACCAGGTGAATCCAGGTGAAAGCTATGATCCTTTATTGATGTCACTTGTTAAATCCACTTCAATCAGTGTAGATGAACCTGGAGGAGACAAGTTAAAGAAGGATTTTTTAAGCATTGAGACAATTGAGACATGGATTGTTGTATGAGTGCCATTCAGAGGATGAATGGGTAAGAAAATATTGAAGTGCCTTTGAACAGGGTTTGGTAGTAGGTTCCAGCCAATCCGGTTTGAGTGTGTCAAGAACTGCTGTTTTTTTTAAAAAGAGGACAAAGGAGACTGATATGAATTGTGCAGAGCAACAGAAGGGCTACAGTTAGTCAACTGACAGTCCTGTACAAAATTGATGGCCAAAGACCTATAAAAGAATGCACAACTCATCGTACCTTGACACAAATGAGGTATGGCAGCCGACGATCTTAAGAGTTCCTTAAGAGTTCCACTTCTTTCAGCATAAAACAAGAAACTGCGGTTGCAGCGAGCTAAGGAAAACAAACACTGGACACTAGAGGATTGGAAAACATTGTCTCGTCTGTTGAATCCCGGGTCCCTGCTGTTTCACACTGATGGGAGGACTAGGGTACGGAGAACACTTCATCAGTACATCTATCATGCAGCGTGTCATCACTGCAGGCTGGTGATGGTGATGTGATGGTGATGTTTCACATTGGGCCCGTTGATAAAAGCGGAGCAACGTTTGAATGTCAAAAGGATATCTGAACATCATTGGCCAATCAGGTGCATCTGCAAATATATTTTTCTCAGCAGGATAATGACCCCCGATGCCACAAGGCTGAGATTGTCCAGGAATGGTTCCACAAGCATCACAGTGAATTCAGTTTAATGCAGTGGCCTGCCCAGTCAACAAGTCTCAATCCAATTGAGCATCTGTGGGATGAGATGGAACGAAATATTCAGAGTATAGATCCACTACCAGCCAACTTGACACAACTGTGGGAAGCATTGGAGTCAACATGGGCCAGCATGTTCCAACTCAATATTAGGAACATGTTCCTAACGTTTTGTACACACAGTGTATATTCAGAATAGATTTTAGTCCAGGACTAGGCTTAATCTTTGTCTGGGGAACTGGTCCTACAGTATGTACTGCTTAACCAGACAGAGTGAGGGGACTTGACTTGGGACAGGAAGGGGACCAGGCAGAGTGAGGGGACTTGACTTGGGACAGGAAAGGGACAGAACAGAGTGAGGGGACTTGACTTGGGACAGGAAGAGGACAGAACAGAGTGAGAGGACTTGACTTGGGACAGGAAGGGGACAGAACAGAGTGAGGGGACTTGACTTAGGACAGGAAGGGGACAGAACAGAGTGAGGGGACTTGACTTGGGACAGGAAGGGGACTAGACAGAGTGAGGGGACTTGACTTGGGACAGGAAGGGGACCAGATAGAGTGAGGGGACTTGACCTGGGACAGGAAGGGGACTAGACAGAGTGAGGGGACTGGACTTGGGACAGGAAGGGGACTAGACAGAGTGAGGGGACTTGACTTGGGACAGGAAGGGGACCAGATAGAGTGAGGGGACTTGACTTGGGACAGGAAGGGGACAGAGCAGAGTGAGGGGACTGGACTTGGGACAGGAAGGGGACAGAACAGAGTGAGGGGACTTGACTTGGGACAGGAAGGGGACCAGATAGAGTGAAGGGACTTGATTTGAGACAGTGATGGGAGCAGTTCAGTTCACAGTATGTTACCCAGAAGCACCAGGGACAGAGTGGATGAAATGTTTGTTGGCCATCTTTCAGTCCAGAGCTGTTGTGGAGAAATGTTGGCACGATGTTGGCATGATGTTGGCATGATGTTGGCACAATGTTGGCACGATGTTGGCACATGTTGGCACGATGTTGGCACGATGTTGTTGGCACGATGTTGGCACGATGCCTACTATATGAGAGCTAAGACACACCTGTCCAACATACCTGGAAACGGACTTGAAACACACACAGACACTTGCACATACACTAGCACACTCACACACACACACACACACACACACACACACACACACACACACACACACACACACACACACACAGAGAATGTGTATTAGTGGGATTGTGTGTATTAGTGGGTTTGTGTGTATTAGTGGGATTGTGTGTATTAGTGGGTTTGTGTGTATTAGTGGGTTAGTGGGATTGTGTGTATTAGTGGGATTGTGTGTAGTAGTGGGTTTGTGTGTATTAGTGGGTTTGTGTGTATTAGTGGGATTGTGTGTATTAGTGGGTTTGTGTGTATTAGTGGGATTGTGTATATTAGTGGGTTTGTGTGTATTAGTGGGTTTGTGTGTATTAGTGGGTTAGTGGGATTGTGTGTATTAGTGGGATTGTGTGTAGTAGTGGGTTTGTGTGTATTAGTGGGTTTGTGTGTATTAGTGGGATTGTGTGTATTAGTGGGATTGTGTGTATTAGTGGGTTTGTGTGTATTAGTGGGATTGTGTGTATTAGTGGGTTAGTGGGTTTGTGTGTATTAGTGGGATTGTGTGTATTAGTGGGTTTGTGTGAACTCAGCAGGGAGACACCCGAACATAGAGGGAGTACCATTCACCACCTACAGGCGGTGCCAGAGTGGCAGGGCCTTTCAAACTGGAAACACCAAAACTCACAGGCGTCGTCCCAAATGGCACCCTATTCCCTATGAAGTGCACTACTTTTGACAAAAAGCTATGGACTCTGTTAGTGCACTATTGAGGGAATAGGGTGCCACATATAGAGAACTTTTAACACAGTTGATGATTTGATTGAGAGTTTGCTCGAGGTTTGTGTTGATGGTCAAGGGTTTCTGTTTATATATGTACAATAAAATCATTATCACAGTTTAACAAAATATAAAATAAATAACATTAATAATACTAAGTTTAAAGCATTTTGAGTGACAACAAGTCTAGTAAAGACCTAGGCATCATCTTCAGTCTTCTAACTACAGACAGGTGTTGTCCTCAAACTCCATTTCCCATGAAACAGTTGTTTTAACTGTTAACAGACAGGTGTTGTCCTCAAACTCCATTTCCCATGAAACAGTTGTTTTAACTGTTAACAGACAGGTGTTGTCCTCAAACTCCATTTCCCATGAAACAGTTGTTTTAACTGTTAACAGACAGGTGTTGTCCTCAAACTCAATTTCCCATGAAACAGTTGTTTTAACTGTTAACAGACAGGTGTTGTCCTCAAACTCCATTTCCCATGAAACAGTTGTTTTAACTGTTAACAGACAGGTGTTGTCCTCAAACTCCATTTCCCATGAAACAGTTGTTTTAACTGTTAACAGACAGGTGTATGTTTTTTTATTGTGAGTCTTTTCTTCTTTTTTTTTTGCACCTGGGATGGAAAATGTCTTAGCCCCCGTTCCTACCCTGATCGATCGACCAACCACAGCTCATCCCGATGCCTCTGATAGCCAATCACAGCAGTGAGGTGAGGGAGACAGTGGACAGGTCAAAGGTGACAGTTCAAAGGTCAGAAGCGGAGTAGAGCAGCAGTGTGCAGGCGGTCCGGCAGAGGGGAGGGGTCAGGATCGGGAAAGTTGTGTCTTTAATGTTGTGTCTTTAACGTTGTGTCTTTAATGTTGTGTGAACGTTGTGTCTTTAATGTTGTGTGAACGTTGTGTGGACGTTAGAAAGTCACCAGTGTCTTTATTGCCGAGGTTCTTTTATCTTCTCAAATCAGGACGTTTTGTCAGGAGAAAGTAAAACAATAACATACTGTGAACAAAGCAGATTGTTGTATGTAAATGCGAGTAACAGTTGTCACCACGAATTGTAGAATGATATCCAACAGAAATAATGTCTCTGTCTTCCATGAATGTGTCTTGTTTTATTCTCCGTGAACAACCCTGTGTCTTCCAGTTACCTTGGCTTGTCAAAATGGCACCATATTCCCTATATAGTGCACTACTTTTGACCAAAGCCTTACGTGGGTAGTGAACTACATAGGGAACAGGAAATCCCTAAGTGGCATGATGAAGTTCATAAAAATAAAAACAAAAATAGAAAAAGTGAAAGGGTTGGGCAACAAAAAACATCCTACAGAAAAATCACAAAACAAACATTATAAAAATCCCTAAAAGGATAGATATTTTCTCCTTAAGTGGTTATGGAATGGAGAGAGACAGAGGGGAGTGGATGGAGAGAGAGAGAGGATGAGAGAGAAAGGGAGAGAGAGAGAGAGGGAGAGAGAGAAAGAGAGAGAGAGAGAAAGAGGGAGAGAAAGAGAGAGAGCGAGAGAGAGAAAGAGAGAGAGCAAGAGAGAGAAAGAAAGAAAGAAAGGGAGAAAGAAAGAGAGAGAGAGCGAGCGAGAGAGAGGAGTGTGAAAGGCAGAGAGATAGAGAGAGAGAGTAGTGTGTGTGAGTGAGTGAAATGTTGTGAACCTATGACTCTGAGGAGGTGCAGGAAGCCCGGGTGAACCTATGACTCTGAGGAGGTGCAGGAAGCCCGGGTGAACCTATGACTCTGAGGAGGTGCAGGAAGCCCAGGTGAACCTGTGACTCTGAGGAGGTGTGGGAAGCCCGGGTGAACCTATGACTCTGAGGAGTTGCAGGAAGCCCGGGTGAACCTATGATTCTCTGGAGGTGCAGGAAGCCCGGGTGAACCTATGATTCTCTGGAGGTGCAGGAAGCCCGGGTGAACCTATGACTCTGAGGAGTTGTGGGAAGCCCGGGTGAACCTATGACTCTGAGGAGTTGCAGGAAGCCCGGGTGAACCTATGATTCTCTGGAGGTGCAGGAAGCCCGGGTGAACCTATGACTCTGAGGAGGTGCAGGAAGCCCGGGTGAACCTATGACTCTGAGGAGGTGCAGGAAGCCCAGGTGAACCTGTGACTCTGAGGAGGTGTGGGAAGCCCGGGTGAACCTATGACTCTGAGGAGTTGCAGGAAGCCCGGGTGAACCTATGATTCTCTGGAGGTGCAGGAAGCCCGGGTGAACCTATGATTCTCTGGAGGTGCAGGAAGCCCGGGTGAACCTATGACTCTGAGGAGTTGTGGGAAGCCCGGGTGAACCTATGACTCTGAGGAGTTGCAGGAAGCCCGGGTGAACCTATGATTCTCTGGAGGTGCAGGAAGCCCGGGTGAACCTATGACTCTGAGGAGGTGCAGGAAGCCCGGGTGAACCTATGACTCTGAGGAGGTGCAGGAAGCCCGGGTGAACCTATGATTCTCTGGAGGTGCAGGAAGCCCGGGTGAACCTATGACTCTGAGGAGGTGCAGGAAGCCCGGGTGAACCTATGATTCTCTGGAGGTGCAGGAAGCCCGGGTGAACCTATGACTCTGAGGAGGTGCAGGAAGCCCGGGTGAACCTATGATTCTCTGGAGGTGCAGGAAGCCCGGGTGAACCTATGCCTCTGAGGAGTTGTGGGAGCCCGGGTGAACCAGTGATCTGTATATAGACGAGTTGAGGAAGCGAGGATAGGAGTCTCTGTGCATTAAGGTATAGATCTGAAGCTGGGCGTCCTCAAAGGTGTGGGGCGTTGGCTCCTGTATCTTCCTGTTAATCACCTCTCTCACCCGGGAGTCCAGACTCACCTAGGGGACGGGGGGTTGGAGAAGGGGATTTAGGGAAAGAGAGAGAGAGAGGAGTGTGAAAGGCAGAGAGAGAGAGAGAGAGATTAGCCTTGGACTCTCAAAAAACAATGTGAAAAAAAACACTTAAATTACCAGCAAAGAAACTAAAGAGCATCACCACTCACAAATCACACTGAATTTGTAATCGATTTCCAACCCAGTGTGTTTCCATAGGGGCATGTTCTGGTAATACAGTATATACACTACATGGACAAAAGTATGTGGACACCTGCTCGTCCAACATCTCATTCCAAAATCATGGTCATTTAATATGGAGTTGGTCCCCAAGTTTGCTGCTATAACAGCCTCCACTCTTCTGGGAAGGCTTTCCACTAGATGGTGGAACATTGCTGCGGGGAATTTGCTTCCATTCAGCCACAAGAGCATTAGTGAGGTCGGGCACTGATGTTGGGCGATTAGGCCTGGCTCACATTCGGCATTACAATTTATCCCAAAGGTGTTCGATGAGGTTGAGGTCAGGGCTCTGCAGGCCTGTCAAGTTTATCCACAATGATCTCGACAAACCATTTTTGTATAGACCTCGTTTTGTGCACGGGGACATTGTCATGCTGAAACAGGAAAGGGCCTTCCCCAAACTGTTGCCACAAAGTTGGAAGCACAGAATCATCTACAATGTCATTGTTTTCTGTAGCGTTAAGATTTCCCTTCACTGGAACTAAGGGGCCCGAACCATGAAAAACAGCCCCAGACCATTATTCCTCCTCCACCAAACTTTACAGTTGGCACTATACATTCGGGCAGGTAGCGTTCTCCTGGCATCCGCCAAACCCAGATTCGTCCGTCGGACTGCCAGATGGTGAATCGTGATTCATCACTCCAGAGAACGTGTTTCCACTGCTAAAATCAAATCAAATCAAATCTTATTGGTCACATACACATATTTAACAGAGACTGGCTGTGGTGGAGGAGGTATCTCTCTGTTCTACTCTCTGACTAGGAGACTGGCTGAGTGGTGGAGGAGGTATCTCTCTGTTCTACTCTCTGACTAGGAGACTGGCTGAGTGGTGGAGGAGGTATCTCTCTGTTCTACTCTCTGACTAGGAGACTGGCTGTGGTGGAGGTATATCTCTGTTCTACTCTCTGACTAGGAGACTGGCTGAGTGGTGGTGGAGGTATCTCTCTGTTCTACTCTCTGACTAGGAGACTGGCTGAGTGGTGGTGGAGGTATCTCTCTGTTCTACTCTCTGACTAGGAGACTGGCTGAGTGGTGGAGGAGGTATCTCTCTGTTCTACTCTCTGACTAGGAGACTGGCTGAGTGGAGGAGGAGGTATCTCTCTGTTCTACTCTCTGACTAGGAGACTGGCTGAGTGGTGGAGGAGGTATCTCTCTGTTCTACTCTCTGACTAGGAGACTGACTGAGTGGTGGAGGAGGTATCTCTCTGTTCTACTCTCTGACTAGGAGACTGACTGAGTGGTGGAGGAGGTATCTCTCTGTTCTACTCTCTGACTAGGAGACTGACTGAGTGGTGGAGGAGGTATCTCTCTGTTCTACTCTCTGACTAGGAGACTGACTGAGTGGAGGAGGTATCTCTCTGTTCTACTCTCTGACTAGGAGACTGACTGAGTGGTGGTGGAGGTATCTCTCTGTTCTACTCTCTGACTAGGAGACTGGCTGAGTGGTGGAGGAGGTATCTCTCTGTTCTACTCTCTGACTAGGAGACTGACTGAGTGGTGGAGGAGGTATCTCTCTGTTCTACTCTCTGACTAGGAGACTGACTGAGTGGTGGAGGAGGTATCTCTGTTCTACTCTCTGACTAGGAGACTGGCTGAGTGGTGGAGGAGGTATCTCTCTGTTCTACTCTCTGACTAGGAGACTGGCTGTGGTGGAGGTATCTCTCTGTTCTACTCTCTGACTAGGAGACTGGCTGAGTGGAGGAGGTATCTCTCTGTTCTACTCTCTGACTAGGAGACTGGCTGTGGTGGAGGTATCTCTCTGTTCTACTCTCTGACTAGGAGACTGACTGAGTGGTGGAGGAGGTATCTCTCTGTTCTACTCTCTGACTAGGAGACTGGCTGAGTGGAGGAGGTATCTCTCTGTTCTACTCTCTGACTAGGAGACTGACTGAGTGGTGGAGGAGGTATCTCTCTGTTCTACTCTCTGACTAGGAGACTGGCTGTGGTGGAGGAGGTATCTCTCTGTTCTACTCTCTGACTAGGAGACTGACTGAGTGGTGGAGGAGGTATCTCTCTGTTCTACTCTCTGACTAGGAGACTGGCTGAGTGGTGGAGGAGGTATCTCTCTGTTCTACTCTCTGACTAGGAGACTGACTGAGTGGTGGAGGAGGTATCTCTCTGTTCTACTCTCTGACTAGGAGACTGGCTGAGTGGTGGTGGAGGTATCTCTCTGTTCTACTCTCTGACTAGGAGACTGACTGAGTGGTGGAGGAGGTATCTCTCTTCTACTCTCTGACTAGGAGACTGACTGAGTGGTGGAGGAGGTATCTCTCTGTTCTACTCTCTGACTAGGAGACTGACTGAGTGGTGGAGGAGGTATCTCTCTGTTCTACTCTCTGACTAGGAGACTGGCTGAGTGGAGGAGGAGGTATCTCTCTGTTCTACTCTCTGACTAGGAGACTGACTGAGTGGTGGAGGAGGTATCTCTCTGTTCTACTCTCTGATTAGGAGACTGGCTGAGTGGTGGAGGAGGTATCTCTCTGTTCTACTCTCTGACTAGGAGACTGACTGAGTGGTGGAGGAGGTATCTCTCTTCTACTCTCTGACTAGGAGACTGACTGAGTGGTGGAGGAGGTATCTCTCTGTTCTACTCTCTGACTAGGAGACTGACTGAGTGGTGGAGGAGGTATCTCTCTGTTCTACTCTCTGACTAGGAGACTGGCTGAGTGGAGGAGGAGGTATCTCTCTGTTCTACTCTCTGACTAGGAGACTGACTGAGTGGTGGAGGAGGTATCTCTCTGTTCTACTCTCTGATTAGGAGACTGGCTGAGTGGTGGAGGAGGTATCTCTCTGTTCTACTCTCTGACTAGGAGACTGACTGAGTGGTGGAGGAGGTATCTCTCTGTTCTACTCTCTGACTAGGAGACTGGCTGAGTGGTGGAGGAGGTATCTCTCTGTTCTACTCTCTGACTAGGAGACTGGCTGAGTGGTGGTGGAGGTATCTCTCTGTTCTACTTACTCTCTGACTAGGAGACTGGCTGTGGTGGAGGAGGTATCTCTCTGTTCTACTCTCTGACTAGGAGACTGACTGAGTGGTGGAGGAGGTATCTCTCTGTTCTACTCTCTGACTAGGAGACTGGCTGTGGTGGAGGAGGTATCTCTCTGTTCTACTCTCTGACTAGGAGACTGGCTGTGGTGGAGGAGGTATCTCTCTGTTCTACTCTCTGACTAGGAGACTGACTGAGTGGTGGAGGAGGTATCTCTCTGTTCTACTCTCTGACTAGGAGACTGGCTGAGTGGAGGAGGTATCTCTCTGTTCTACTCTCTGACTAGGAGACTGGCTGAGTGGTGGAGGAGGTATCTCTGTTCTACTCTCTGACTAGGAGACTGGCTGAGTGGTGGAGGAGGTATCTCTCTGTTCTACTCTCTGACTAGGAGACTGGCTGAGTGGTGGAGGAGGTATCTCTCTGTTCTACTCTCTGACTAGGAGACTGGCTGAGTGGTGGAGGAGGTATCTCTCTGTTCTACTCTCTGACTAGGAGACTGGCTGAGTGGTGGTGGAGGTATCTCTGTTCTACTCTGGTATCTCTCTGACTGACTGGTGGGAAAATGCTGGTTCCTGGTCTATCTCCCACACACACATCGTAGCGCTGATGCCATGGTCTATTTATATCCCAGGCTGCAGGAGAGGAGGGGCGCCAGGGGGCAGTGCGAGTGTGTTTGGGAGAGGTCGAGAATGGGATGCCAGAGGGCAGCGATTTTTTTGTTTCCTGTAGCCAAGTTTTATAACACTGTGAGAAAGAGAGGTAAGTAGCCTTCTCCTGTTTCTATAGGGAGACTGCTTGATGTACCAGGACACCCCCTGGACAGGACACTAGTCTATCTCCTGTTTCTGTAGAGAGACAGCTTGATGTACCAGGACACCCCCTGGACAGGACACTAGTCTATCTCCTGTTTCTGTAGAGAGACAGCTTGATGTACCAGGACACCCCCTGGACAGGACACTAGTCTATCTCCTGTTTCTGTAGTGAGGCAGCTTGATGTACCAGGACACCCCCTGGACAGGACACTAGTCTATCTCCTGTTTCTGTAGAGAGACAGCTTGATGTACCAGGACACCCCCTGGACAGGACACTAGTCTATCTCCTGTTTCTGTAGGGAGACAGCTTGATGTACCAGGACACCCCCTGGACAGGACACTAGTCTATCTCCTGTTTCTGTAGTGAGACAGCTTGATGTACCAGGACACCCCCTGGACAGGACACTAGTCTATCTCCTGTTTCTGTAGTGAGACAGCTTGATGTAGCAGTACACACCCTGGACAGGACACTAGTATGTCTCCTGTTTCTGTAGTGAGACAGCTTGATGTACCAGGACACCCCCTGGACCGGACACTAGTCTATCTCCTGTTTCTGTAGAGAGACAGCTTGATGTACAGTACACCCCCTTGACAAGAGACAACCAAAATCACAACCTTCCAATCTCAGGGTGGACACTAACCACAAGGCCACTGAGCAAGAGAAATGGAGGGAAGGGGTCTTAAAGTCAGGGAGGAGAGGGGGAGAGGAGGAGAGGAGAGGTAGATGATTTAGAGAGGTGTGTGTGTGTGTGTGTGTGTGTGTGTGTGTGTGTGTGTGTGGGTGTGTGTCTGTGTGTGTGATGTGGGAGGTAAAGGATGTTTTAGGAGAAAAGGAGGACGGGAAAAATACCTTCCCAGTGCCAGGAGGAGGAGAGGAGAGGAGAGGAGAGGAGAGGTGAGGAGAGGTGAGGAGAGGAGAGGGGAGGAGGAGGAAGAGGGGAAGTATGATGAAGAGGAGAGGAGAGAGAGGATAGGAG
>NC_042984.1:4317811-4355667 GCF_901001165.1 Salmo trutta | reverse complement strand
ATCAAATGGTGTAGTTGAAGGTCATATCGTTACTCATTAACAGCCCTCGTCCACATCACAGTTAAGTTACTGTGGTCTATAACACACAGATGAAGAATCTATATATGAATTCTATGCAGTAAATGTAAAGCCAATTATAACTTCCCATTCATTTCAGCAGGCAAGTCATTTAAATTCTTATTTACCATGAGACAGGGGGTTAACTGCCTTGTTCAGGTCCAGAACAACAGATTTTTACCTTGTCAGCTCAGGGATTCGAGCTAGCAACCTTTTGGTTACTGGCCCAACACGCTAACCACTAGGCTACCTGCCACCCTCATAAAACATTCATAAACATTCATAAACATACCTCCCTTGTCAAAAGTAAAGAATACAGAAAAAACAATGTTAAAGGAAATATAAACATTTTATTTCCATTTTCTAGATGTAGCACAGAAAACATTTGTTGGCCGAAAAATCCTACTATTTAAAAATGTTTGTTTGACTTTTCTTGAATGGCTTTAACAAAGATGTATATTCAAACCATTCAAATTCAATTCCCCATTTCAGACCCATATAGCAATAACTATTTTAGTGAGTAAAATGTACGAACACAAGGTAGTAGAACTAGCTAGCATTTCCCCCTCATTCAGTAATGTAGCTAGCTAGCATTTCCCCCTTATTCAGTAATGTAGCTAGCTAGCATTTCCCCCTTATTCAGTAATGCAGCTAGCTAGCATTTCCCCCTCATTCAGTAATGTAGCTAGCTAGCATTTCCCCCTTATTCAGTAATGTAGCTAGCTAGCATTTCCCCCTTATTCAGTAATGTAGCTAGCTAGCATTTCCCCCTTATTCAGTAATGTAGCTAGCTAGCATTTCCCCCTTATTCAGTAATGTAGCTAGCTAGCATTTCCCCCTTATTCAATAATGTAGCTAGCTAGCATTTCCCCCTTATTCAGTAATGTAGCTAGCTAGCATTTCCCCCTTATTCAGTAATGCAGCTAGCTAGCATTTCCCCCTTATTCAATAATGTAGCTAGCTAGCATTTCCCCCTTATTCAGTAATGCAGCTAGCTAGCATTTCCCCCTTATTCAGTAATGTAGCTAGCTAGCTAAGCCCCTGGCACAATGTCAACACTTTTCAAACACTGTTAATAAACATTACAAAGTCATCATAAAACTCAAGAAACATTTAGTTAACAATGTTATTTCACTGTTTATAATAGATAAATATTGCTATATTTAGATATGTAATATAATTGACTTCACATTGACTACATAGAATTTATAAATAGACCTTTAACGGCAGCTAGCCTAATGGTTAGAATGTTGGACCAGCAAGCGAAAGGATGATGGATCGAATCCCCGGGCTGACAAGGTAAAGTTATGTCATTCCTCCCCGGAGCAAGGCAGTTTAACCCACTGTGCTGAAGATGTGGGTGTAGATTAAGGCAGACCCCCCCCTTACCTCTCTGATTCAGAGGGGTTGGGTTAAATGCGGAAGACACATTTCAGTTGAAGGCGTTCAGTTGTACAACTGATGAGGTATCCCCCATCTTTCCCTTGATTTTGGTGTTATAGCTCAGATGACAAACTGTACAGTTAATTACCATGAAGTTCTTTATGAATGGAAACATTTATTTGACTTTACATTGACTGCATAGAATTCATACATAGACCCCTTCATCTGTGCGCCATAGACCAGTATGACCTAATTGTCATGTGGAGGAGAGCTGTTAATGAGTTACAGATGAAGTTGTCACATGACACCATTTGATCCGTAATATTTACCCTGAGGATTCAACAATATGGAGATATTTTATGCACCATTGATCTCAGTGAGAAGAAGAAGAAGGTAAGTCACTGGCTTTTACCGGCCGGTGGGGGAAGTGGGGTTTGTACAGGTTATAAATCACCATAGCATATTCACTAACACTGGTATGGCAGAAGTTCACTGTTGATAACAGCCATAATGATGACGCTACGCTGTCATTGTACTAATGCATCTATTAAGATATTATTAAGATACCTAAATATGAGATCTTACATAGCATGACATGAATGCGATATAGATATGTTATGGATATATTTCATTCACCTTTAATAATGCGGTTGGGACCTGTTATAACACGTTCATGAAATGCTTATAGATGAGTAATACATGTCTTATGGGATATGTAGTTAAAAGTAAATCGTTACAGAGATCGAAAACATTCAACAACCAAACCTCCACAACAACCAAAACCTCCACAACAACCAAACCTCCACAAAAACCAAACCTCCACAACAACTAAACCTCCACAACAACCAAAACCTCCACAACAACCAAACCTCCACAACAACCAAAACCTCCACAACAACCAAACCTCCACAACAACTAAACCTCCACAACAACTAAATCTCCACAACTAAACCTCCACAACAACCAAACCTCCACAACAACCAAACCTCCACAACAACCAAACCTCCACAACAACCAAACCTCCACAACAACCAAAACCTCCACAACAACCAAAACCTCCACAACAACCAAAACCTCCACCACACTTAGCTGGACAGATGAATCACGACAAGACACCCAGTAACCACACTAACAAATCACTGGAGTCACCAGACGAGCACCACAATGAATTAGAACAACAACAGCAAACAGACCAGCAGGAAAATAAGAACCCCATCAAAACCAACTATAGAACACCCTGAACCAAGGATATACACAGAACCTGTTGGGGTGTGTGTGTGTGTGTGTGTGTGTGTGTGTGTGTGTGTGTGTGTGTGTGTGTGTGTACTTGTTTTCCTACATTATCAGGGCCCCTAGACTCCTAACATTAACTATACATTCATGTACATACTACCTCAATTGGGCCGACCAACCAGTGCTCCCGCACATTGGCTAACCGGGCTATCTGCATTGTGTCCCGCCACCCACCAACCCCTCTTTACGCTACTGCTACTCTCTGTTCATCATATATGCATAGTCACTTTAACCACTTTAACATCTACATACTACCTCAATCAGCCTGACTAACCGGTGTCTGTATGTAGCCTCTCTACTGTATATAGCCTCTCTCCTGTATATAGTCTCTCTACTGTATATAGCCTCTCTCCTGTATATAGCTTATCTACTGTATATAGCCTCTCTACTGTATATAGCTTCTCTACTGTATATAGCCTCTCTACTGTATATAGCTTCTCTACTGTATATAGCCTCTCTACTGTATATAACCTCTCTACTGTTATAGCCTCTCTACTGTATATAGCCTCTCTACTGTATATAGCCTCTCTACTGTATATAACCTCTCTACTGTATATAGCCTCTCTACTGTATATAACCTCTCTACTGTATATAGCCTCTCTACTGTATATAGCCTCTCTATTGTATATAGCCTCTCTACTGTATATAGCCCCTCTACTGTATATAGCCTCTCTACTGTATATAGCTTCTCTACTGTATATAGCCGCCTCTCTACTGTATATAGCCTCTCTTCTGTATATAGCTTCTCTACTGTATATAGCCTCTCTACTGTATATAGCTTCTCTACTGTATATAGCCTCTCTACTGTATATAGCCTCGCTAATGTATATAGCCTCGCTACTGTTATTTTTCACTGTCTTTTTACTGTTGTTTTTATTTTATTTTAATTACCTATTGTTCACCTAATACCTTTTTTGCACTGTTGGTTAGTGCGATGTAAGTCAGCATTTCACTGTAAGATCTACACCTGTTGTATTCAGCATTTCACAGGTGACAAATAAACTTTGATTTGATTTGATTTCACCTGAATATCCTGACAAGGTAGGTTAACACAAACTTTTTGTAAGTCAGGACAATTTTCATGTCCTGAATTTGTTCAAATGCTGTTTAAAGCTTAAGGGTTAGGTTTAGGGATTTGGGGTTAAGGTTAAGGTTAAGGGTTAGGGAAAATAGGATTTTTAATTGTCAAACATTTTTACTCCCCAAAAAGTAAAAAAATTACCAGAAAATAAAGCTGCATGTTTCAGTACTGTATGTGTGTTACAGCTCAAAAGTTTCTCTAAGTCACCTCTTCCACTTTAAGAAACCAAAGAACCACAGAAGGAGGGTGGAGAGAGAGAGTGAAAGGCGAAACCAAAAAAGAGGAAATTAGTGGCAGACAGATAAAGAAAAACAGAACAGGGGAATAGAGTGATAGACAGATAAAGACAGAAAAGTGGAATAGAGTGGCAGACAGATAAAGACAGACAGAACAGTGGAATAGAGTGGTAGACAGATAAAGACAGTACAGAACAGTGGAATAGAGTGGTAGACAGATAAAGACAGTACAGAACAGTGGAATAGAGTGGCAGACAGATAAAGACAGAAAAGAGAGGAATAGAGTGATAGACAGATAAAGACAGAACAGAGGAATAGAGTGGTAGACAGATAAAGACAGTACAGAACAGTGGAATAGAGTGGCAGACAGATAAAGACAGAAAAGAGAGGAATAGAGTGGTAGACAGATAAAGACAGAACAGAGGAATAGAGTGGTAGACAGATAAAGACAGACAGAACAGAGGAATAGAGTGGCAGACAGATAAAGACAGACAGAACAGAGGAATAGAGTGGTAGACAGATAAAGACAGACAGAACAGAGGAATAGAGTGGCAGACAGATAAAGACAGACAGAACAGAGGAATAGAGTGGCAGACAGATAAAGACAGACAGAACAGTGGAATAGAGTGGTAGACAGATAAAGACAGACAGAACAGTGGAATAGAGTGGAAGACAGATAAAGACAGAACAGGGGAATAGAGCGGTAGACAGATAAAGACAGACAGAACAGAGGAATAGAGTGGCAGACAGATAAAGACAGACAGAACAGTGGAATAGAGTGGTAGACAGATAAAGACAGACAGAACAGTGGAATAGAGTGGTAGACAGATAAAGACAGAACAGAACAGTGGAATAGAGTGGTAGACAGATAAAGACAGACAGAACAGTGGAATAGAGTGGTAGACAGATAAAGACAGACAGAACAGAGGAATAGAGTGGTAGACAGATAAAGACAGACAGAACAGTGGAATAGAGTGGTAGACAGATAAAGACAGACAGAACAGTGGAATAGAGTGGAAGACAGATAAAGACAGAACAGGGGAATAGAGCGGTAGACAGATAAAGACAGACAGAACAGTGGAATAGAGTGGTAGACAGATAAAGACAGACAGAACAGTGGAATAGAGTGTAAAGGAATCAGACTATCCATGGAAAACAGTATTGAGGCTTCAAGCTGAAGTACCCTACAGGTACTCTGAAGTAACAGCGTGATGTTATTGTTACTCCTTGGAAACATTGGAAACAAGAAAAGCCCTAAAGAGTCCAACTCTGAGGTTCAGGTGTGATGATCAGATCCAGCATCTGCATGGCATTTCATCCAGAGAACACAATAGAATGTGATCCCTGTGGGAATTTAGCCCACGACTGGTGTTGCTAGTGACACACTCTTACCAACTGAGACAGACAGGAACCACATATCTACCCTACACCAAGACTGAGACAGACAGGCACCATATCTACCCTACACCAAGACTGAGACGAACAGGCACCATGTGTACCCTACACCAAGACTGAGACAGACAGGCACCATATCTACCCTACACCAAGACTGAGACAGACAGGCACCATATCTACCCTACACCAAGACTGAGACAGACAGGCACCATATCTACCCTACACCAAGACTGAGACAGACAGGCACCATATCTACCCTACACCAAGACTGAGACAGACAGGCACCATATCAATCCTACAGTCAGACTGAGACGGACAGGCACCATATCAATCCTAAAGTCTGAATGAGACAGACAGGCACCATATCTACTATACACTAAGACAGATAGACAGGCACCATATTTACCCTACAGTCAGACTGAGGATGTGGCCTGCAGAGTGACATGAATGAGTCATATCCTTCCCCTGGAGGCTGATGCCCTGCTTCTCTCTGGGGGTTACACTGATGCCCCGTTTCTCTCTGGGGTTACGCTGATGCCCTGCTTCTCTCTGGGGTTACACTGATGCCCCGTTTCTCTCTGGGGTTACGCTGATGCCCTGTTTCTCTCTGGGGGTTACGCTGATGCCCTGTTTCTCTCTGGGGTTACGCTGATGCCCTGCTTCTCTCTGGGGTTACGCTGATGCCCTGCTTCTCTCTGGGGTTACACTGATGCCCCGTTTCTCTCTGGGGTTACACTGATGCCCCGTTTCTCTCAGTACCCAGTAATAAGTACAGCAATAACAACACTGTAGCATAAATAATTACCATAACTCTGTTTCTCTCTGGGGTTACACTGTACTAATAACATCGGTAGGTAGCATTAGGCCAGTAACCTAAAAGTCGCTGGTTCGAATCCCCGAGCTAGCAAGGCAGTCAATCCCCAACAACAACTGCTCCCCAGGCACTGGTGAAGAGGAAGTCGATTAAAGGTATTCACATGCTTCCCAGCCAAAACAGTCTGGAAGAGTTTGTGCATATATATTTGACCACATTTTGTGACGTTTTTATTTCGTGTGGGACTTCGGTAAGGTTTTTCTCGGCATGACGGCGCCTTAAGGCAGCCCACCCCTCTCTGATTGAGAGGGATTGGGGCAAAAGTGGAAGACACATTTCGGTTCAAGGCATTCAGTTGTACAACTGACTAGGTATTCCCCCCTTTTCCCTTTCCCTAACGTAAAGCGTTACCATAACAATTTTTCTCTCTGGGGTAACACTGTAGTGTTGTAACTTAATTTTTTTTAATGTAAATACACCTTCCCTCATCCTTCTTCCATTTCTCAGTGATTTGGGTTACATTTTATTTACATGAATACTGCACATGCACAGTAACAAGAACACTCTTGTAAAGTTACCGTAACTTTGAATACTAAGTAGGACTAACTAAAGGGAGAATTCAGACCCGAGTTAAGCGCGTGTAAATGGAACTTCATTCAATTTTTATGAACTTCTCTCTCTCGCTGTGTATTCTGACCTTGAATTTAAGCACGAGAATAGCACGCTATTCACCCGCTATTCGTTTAGGGTGGAGATCAAATAAATAAATTAAGGTGTCTCTACACTTATACCATATTCTGACCTTTACTTAATTCCCTCATAATTCCCACCACTTTTACGGGCGAAGAAACCGTGAATAAGTGAAACCGTGAATAGTCGGCTGGCCCTCGCTACATATTCGTCGCCAGACCCACTGGCTCCAGGTCATCTACAAGTCTATGCTAGGTAAAGCTCCGCCTTATCTCAGCTCACTGGTCACGATAACAACACCCACCTGTAGCACGCGCTCCAGCAGGTATATCTCACTGGTCACCCCCAAAGCCAACACCTCCTTTGGCCGCCTTTCTTCCAGTTCTCTGCTGCCAATAACTGGAACGAATCGCAAAAATCGCTGAAGCTGGAAACTTACATTTCCCTCACTAACTTTAAACATCAGCTATCTGAGCAGCTAACCGATCGCTGCAGCTGTACATAGTCCATCTGTAAATAGCCCACCCAATCTACCTACCTCATCCCCATATTGTTTTTATTTACTTTTCTGCTCTTTTGCACACAAGTATCACTACTTACACACCATCATCTGCTCATCATCATCTGCTCATCTATCACTCCAGTGTTAATCTGCTAAATTGTAATTACTTTGCTACTCTGGCCTATTTATTGCCATACCTCCTCACGCCATTTGCACACAATGTATATAGCCTTTCTTTTTTTTCTACTGTATTATTGACTGTACGCTTGTTTATTCCATGTGTAACTCTGTGTTGTTTCTGTCGCACTGCTTTGCTTTATCTTGGCCAGGTCGCAGTTGTAAATGAGAACTTGTTCTCAACTGGCCTACCTGGTTAAATAAAGGTGAAATAAAATAAATAAAAACATAAAAAATAAGGTCGAGCAAACCAGCCAGGTTCCAAGTGGAAAATGGATACACTTTCTTTTTTCCGATATAATCTCCATGCATTGAATTTATAAATTGATTAAAGCTAGGTAAATAAGTAATCCGTTTGTAGAATGGGGATTGTAAATACACGTAGCAATTATTTTAAGATGATTTTTCCTTATAATCCCTGGAAACCAGTCATATGGAAGCAGACTGAAAATCATATCAACATGACATGGGTTGCAGCCCTTTTTCCACAGTGAAGTAGGCTACGAATAGCTGTGTCGTTATTCAGAATTAGAATTGTAAACCCACATAATTTGCATAGAGGAAAATTTGGAGACCCAGGATTTAACAATTGTTAAATGTTAGCCACTGTAAGAACCACCGTCAGTAACACACACATAATGTACATTTATAACTGTCTCTTTAGTGTTAGTTTTCTCACATTTATAACTGTCTCTTTAGTGTTAGTTTCCTTCAGTTTTGTAGCCTACATCTTGCATCACTCCATTCCATTCCGTTGACCTTTCTTTCCTCTGTCACGTCAGTGTAGTTGTTCTTGAGAATTAGTAGATTATATTAGGCTAACATTGTGCAGTAATTTACGACACGTGGCCCCTATTTTAATCTTCATGGAAAGTCATGAACTCATGACCACACTTTTCAGTTTAAACCTGGAGCCTGGAGCACGGTTCACGATGTGAGGTGAGGATTGGTAGATTTATAGGACTACTGTTCAACCCCAATTGTACACTTTTCTCACCTTCCAATATTTCATAGATTGAACAACTGAATATGGCAACTTTCAGGATGAATCAAACGATAGTATTTTTGATTCATCAATATATTTAGTGTGTACAGGGTCTCCAAACCTGCTTTTTTTTTTGTTTTTTAAATGATTCACACATACTTTTGTTAACCCTAAAATTTGCCTAAATAATCTACAAAATCAGAGTATTTTTAAATCTACTATTTGGTGCTGAAACGGAGAAGAATATGCATAGATATCTTTCATTCATTGATCCCTATATTCTGAACCTGTTCTCTCCATGTGCTCTAGTGAGTTCTGTTGACAAAATTCTAATTAAAAGGTAGACTGTATTTAAAGGGATGGCTTATTAAGATAAATGTACTGAAAACCCTACTGAACGCAAACTCACTTTAATGACTTCTCACTTTAATGTCTGTTTGGACTCCTCAGTTTCCCTATCATGTTTATTATATGTTTCAACCGTGTGAATAGCCTACTACCTGTCTTCTGCACCTTTCTCTCTTTCTCTCTCTCTCTCTGTCTCTCTGTTTCTCTCTCTCTCTGTCTCTATCGCTATCTCTCTCTCTCTCTCTCCTTCTCTCTTTCTCTTTCTCTCTCTCTCTCTCTCTCTCTCTGTCTCTCTGTTTCTCTCTTTCTCTCTCTCTCTCTCTCTCTCTCTCTCTCTCTCTCTCTCTCTCTCTCTGTCTCTATCGCTATCTCTCTCTCTGTCTCTATCGCTATCTCTCTCTCTCTCTCTCTCTCTCTCTCTCTCTCTCTCTCTCTCTCTCTCTCTCTCTCTCTCTCTCTCTCTCTCTTCTCTCTCTCTCTCTCTCCCTCTATGTCTCTCTCTCTCTCTCTCTTTCTCTCTCTCTCTTTCTGTGTTGCTCATGTCTCTAACATACAAGAGAGCCATCTCCATGACATGTCAGAAGAATGAATAACAGAAGAAAAGAAAACCAAAACTTTTTTTACTCTTGACTTCTGTTGTGGCAAACTAAATATGTTTTTCATTGCAATATTTGGTTTGGTCTCAGCTTGTGTTGCCAACTTGAAGTTTTGCAAGCTTTGCCTCCTAACCCCCCCCCCCCTCCCCGTAGGCGCGCGCGAACACATTTTTTTAAAGCGTTCTGTTTCACGCGCCTATTTGGTGACGCGAGAAATTCATTCACTCGAACGTGTCGCGCGTCAATCGGGAACGCGCTTTTTTTTTTTTTACTCCACGACTCGAGATTCACTAAAAACCAACAATATGAGGGTTAATTAATGAATTAAAGATGATGATGTCTACTGTTAACTGTAACACATGTATGATATCTAGGGCCTATCAAATAGGATCTCTGACAAAACATACTTCCAAAAGGGCATCATTTTTAATTAAAAAATATATATTTTTCTTTTTTGCACTTCCTAGATGATCCGACTAGAGAAAATAGCCAACATGTCAAACACTAAAACGAGTATTCATTCAAAACGCACATAATTCGTTAACCGTAACCCATAATTGCAAAGATAATAATATAATAATAGTCTTGCTAGGCTGAGAAGAGCATCACGATACGGTATGAGAAAAAAAAAAAACTCACCAAACCCTCTCATAGCCTTCTATTGCATGAAGGATAACTGACGGATGTCATGCAACAAAAACAACAACAAAAAACAAAAAGAGACATCTGACAAAACCGTTTGCAATGTAGCCTGCCGGTCGCATTCGTTCTTCCGCTCCTGTAGTGATTGCGCATAGGAAACATCTAACTTGGCTGATCAAATGATCCGCTTTCAATATTACAGTTAGTAGACTAACAGTGAACATGTTTACGCTAGTCATAATGATGACAAATACATCATATCATTAGTACGGAGAGAGAGAGAGAGAGAGAGACAGCTAGAAATCCTAGCCGACCAGGATGGAACAGATTGACATGTCCATATTGTTGTCTACTAATAAGGATCCAGAGAAAGAGGAGATATTCCACAAATAGAAATTAAGCAGTGGAAGGAAGAAGAAAATAAAAAAAGCGACCAAAAATGAAGCGGCAGAATCAGTAGTTTCCCTACCAAGCTCTCTTCCTCAGTCAGTTTGGAATGAGAAACACAGTGGTTAATGTATCGAAAGACATATCGTTACTCTTGTTTCCATGAAAGCTGTATACTCAGCATAATGACATGGAGCGTTGTCAAACAAACACAAAAAACATGATCCAAATACTAAAATGTTGTTTTACAGGGTTTTTTTTAGGGGGGAAACATTAGAGGGGTTGTCTCTTCAGCAGTAGCCTAGGAATCACGGACCTTTTTCAAAACGGGATAAGCCGGAAAAACCCACCATTGACTGGCAAAACTAAAACCATTTTTTTTTTACAAAGACATGACTATTTTTTAATAATACTTACAATTTTTGCATTAAAATTGTCAGGAGGACGGTATCCGTTTCGTTTTCGGAGGCACATCCGTTTATTTGTATGTTTTTTTTAATATATATATATATATATATATGTAAAGAAATACTGTATCTATTCGCTGTTCCCGTGTTCCAGCGCGAGCTAGGATCTACACCCTTACCGAGGCGGACGGAGGCACACTGCGCATGCGTGCAACCGGGCGGCAGCCAGAGCAGGCGGTTTACGTTGAGAGTCACTTCCTCACTACAGCTGGCGTTTCTTATAAAAACTAACTTAAAACTATTTTTATTTTTATTTTTTTTGTGCCGTAATAACTCATAATTAATTAGATCATACAGTAAGTTAATGACTTAGGCTAACTAACATATTGTTTAAGTAGATAGTCGTCAACATAATCATCCTCGTTTTCTTCCCCCATATTCATCATCGTTAAGTAAATAAACTAAAAATTGCAATAACAACAAGAACAACATTTTAATGACATAATAATAACAATCATCATCATCTTTATTTTTTCTTTACGTAAGGTGGTAAACCCAAGAAAAGCCCCACATACCCTAGACTACAACAGCGATGTTTTTGATGACCTGCAATAATCTGCCGATTTATTTCCAATGAACCCAATCAACCACATTGATTAAATTATTATATATTTTTTAAATGACAACTACTTAATTCAAAGAAACTGTCGTTTCACACTTTTGACAACAAGTTACCTCCTCTTCCATACGGACTATCGTGGTACGTTAGTTCCACCGAATCTCTGCGGATAAACGTTACATTACTGAGAGAACATACCGTGTATGCTGTGCGGTGCTGTCTACGGCTACATTTACGGTCCATATGTGCCATGTGTTTCTGCCGTGGTTCTGTCCAGCAAGCGGCGCCACACACCAACAAAAGCACAATGAAGCCACGGACCCCATGGCGCCACAAAGCGTCTCCAGGGCCTATCTTTTTATGCCTAGAATCTATATGGTCTCGTTTGTTGCAGAACAATTGCATAGCAATAACAATTAAATAGAACATCCAGTAATTATTATTTTTTTTAAATATCTTGACCATTTTAAGACTGTGTAGTCTAAACACTAGGCAAATGGACAAATTGATTATTAATTTATGTATTATCAATTGGCGCACTGAATGATGTTCAATAGTTGCAGGATATTCGAATAGTCGAATAGTCGTCATATCCTATTCAAAAGGAACATCCATTTCCTTCTTTCTTCCGTTAAGTTTTTTATATCGTGAGATCTGCCGTTTGCCACATGGTGTCGGTAAAACTCTCTGAGATGGGAAACGTCAGCGAACCTTTTTCTTCCTCGTTCCTGACGCAACCAAATACCACTCCATATATGGGCGTCCCTTAAAGAATCCATACAGAACTCAAAGTGACAGACTCATTCCAAAGAAATCTTTATGTCAATGTCCTGTCTTGTAGGCCTGTTGGCCTATTTTTGTGGTGTTGAAAAAGGATAGGAACGTATTGAGATAAGACGTGTTGCAATTTATCTGACCAGAACTAATCTAAAATTCTATTGAAGGGTGTTGGGGGGGGGGGGAATAAATATGTATCTCTTTGCTTCCTTATCAATCTATATAGTGTTGTGTCACAAATACACTATTTTAACAGTTGGATACGTTCTGACTGAGTTCTGACAAAGCCATGCTAACACACACACACGCACGCACGCACGCACGCACACACACACACACACACACACACACACACACACACACACACACACTTGTCTTTTATTTTAAGCTATTAGAAATGTAAAGACTCCTGGGCCTGCTTCCAGAGATGTTCAATCTAGCTGTCACCCACAACAACACTTCCGATTGAGCTGTATTCTGTCCCCATCACACACAACCACCGACATTCACACACACACACACACACACACACACACACGCACGCACGCACGCACGCACGCACGCACACACACACACACACACACACACACACACATACGTGATGCGATCCAATCAGAGCCCTCCATCACCTCGTGTACTCCACTCCAACGGCCGTCCTCCCGGAGATCAATGTCATTGACTTCCGTGTTGATTTTCTGCTTCCCCAGCATTTGAGATAACGTCTGTAACCATCAGAGATAACCAAACAAAGACACACACACACACACACACACACACACACACACACACACACACACACACACACACACACACATATACACACACACACACACACACACACACACACACACACACACACACACACACACACACACACACACACACACACACACACACACACACACACACACACACACACACACACATATACACACACACACACACACACACACATATACACACACACACACATATACACACACACACACACACACACACACACACACACACACACACACACGCAAACACAAGCAAGCAGACAGGCACGTTCACACACACACACACACACACACACACACCCACCCACACACATACACACACAAACACTCAAGTGCACACCGGCCAATGTGTCACTGTGTCAGATACAGTTGAAGTCGGAAGTTTACATACACCTTAGCCAAGTACATTTAAACTCAGTTTTTTACAATTCCTGACATTTAATCCTAATAAATATTCCCTCTTAGGTCAGTTAGGATCACCACTTCATTTTAAGAATATGAAACGTCAGAATAATAGTAGAGAGAAGGATTTATTTCAGCTTTTATTTCTTTCATCACATTCCCAGTTGGTCAGAAATTTACATACACTCAATTAGTATTTAGTAGCATTGCCTTTAAATTGTTTAAATTGTTTAACTTGGGTCAAATGTTTCGGGTAGCCATCAACAAGCTTCCCACAATAAGTTGGGTGAATTTTGGCCCATTCCTCCTGACAGAGCTGGTGTAACTGAGTCAGGTTTGTAGGCCTCCTTGCTCGCACACACTTTTTCAGTTCTGCCCACAACTTTTCTACAGGATTGAGGTCAGGGCTTTGTGATGGCCACTCCAACACCTTGACTTTGTTGTCTTTAAATAATTTTACCACAACTTTGGAAGTATGCTTGCGGTCATTGTCCATTTGGAAGACCCATTTGCGACCAAGCTTTAACTTCCTGACTGATGTCTTGAGATGTTGCTTCAATATATCCACTTAATTTTCCTACCTCATGATGCCATCTATTTTGTGAAGTGCACCAGTCCCTCCTGCAGCAAAACACCCCCACAACATGATGCTGCCACTCCCTTGCTTCACGGTTGGGATGGTGTTCTTCGGCTTGCAAGCCTCCCCCTTTTTCCTACAAACATAACGATGGTCATTATGGCCAAACAGTTCTATTTTTGTTTCATCAGACCAGAGGACATTTCTCCAAAAGGTACGATCTTTGTCCCCATGTGCAGTTGCAAACCGTAGTCTGGCTTTTTTATGGCAGTTTTGGAGCAGCGGCTTCTTCCTTGCTGAGCGGCCTTTCAGGTTATGTCAATATAGGACTCATTTTACTGTGGATATAGATACTTTTGTACATGTTTCATCCAGCATCTTCACAAGGTCCTTTGCTGTTGTTCTGGGATTGATTTGCGCTTTTTGCGCCAAAGTACATTCATCTCTAGGAGACAGAACGCGTCTCCTTCCTGAGCGGTATGACGGCTGTGTGGTCCCTTGGTGTTTATACTTGCGTACTATTGTTTGTACAGATGAACGTGTTACCTTGGCGTTTGGAAATTGCTTTGGAAATTGCGTTTGGAAATTGCTTCCAAGGATTAACCAGACTTCTGGAGGTCTGCAATTTCTCTGAGGTCTTGGCTGATTTTTAAAAATGTTCCCATGATGTCAAGCAAAGAGCCACTGAGTTTGAAGGTAAATACATCCACAGGTACATCTCCAATTGACTCAAATAATGTCAATTAGCCTATCAGAAGCTTCTAAATCCATAACACAATTTTCTGGAATTTTCCAAGCTGTTTAATGGCACAGTCAACTTAGTGTATGTAAACTTCTGACCCACTGGAATTGTGATACAGTGAATTATAAGTGAAATAATCTGTCTGTAAACAATTGTTGGAAAATTTACTTGTGTCATGCACAAAGTAGATGTCCTAACTGACTTGCCAAAACTATAGTTTGTTCACAAGAAATTTGTGGAGTGGTTGAAAAACGAGTTTAAATGACTCCAACCTAAGGGTATGTACACTTCTGACTTCAACTGAAGGCGTCAGGTAGACATACACTGAGTATACCAAACATTAAGAACACCTTCCTAGTATTGAGGTGCATCCCCCTACACACACTTTTTTCAGAACAGTCTCAGTTCGTCAGGGTCAACATGGGCTCTACAAGGTGTGGAAAGTGTTCCACAGGGAAGCTGGCCCATGTTGACTCCAATGCATCCCACAGTTGTGTCAAGTTAGCTGGATGTCCATTGACCATTCTTGATACACACAGGAAATTGTTGAGCGTGAAAAACCCAGCAGCTTTGCAGTTCTGACACATACTAGTGCACCTGGCACCTACTTCCATACCCCTTGCTTGCAAATGTTGAGTCTTGACAGTGTTTGGAACATGTGTATCAAGTTTTGTTAAAATACAATATCCATGACTGATTTATATGCATTTATGTGCCAGGTCTCGCCCACTTGAATGTTAATGGTTAGTATGCTGCTGTTTGAGATGCTAACCTGGAAAATGTTGCGTTGTGAGGCCTTGGTCGGTAGATGCAATTTGTCAAGTTTCGTGCAGATCAGTCATTCGGTGCATACATAAAAAGATTCAACAACTGAGACATAAACTGAACAAGTTCCACAGACATGTGACTAACAGAAATGGAATGTGTCCCTGAACAAAAGGGGGGTCAAAATCAAAAGTAACAGTCAGTATCTGGTGTGGCCACCAGCTGCATTAAGAACTGTAGTGCATCTCGTCCTCATGGACTGCACAATGTTTGCCAGTTCTTGCTGTGAGATGTTACCTCAGTCTTCCACCAAGGCACGTGCAAGTTCCTGAACATTTCTGGGGGGAATGGCCCTAGCCCTCACCCTCCGATCCAACAGGTCCCAAACGTGCTCAATGGGATTGAGATTCGGGCTCTTCGCTGGCCATGGCAGAACACTGACATCCTTATCTTGCAGGATATCACGCACAGAAAGAGCAGTATGGCTGGTGGCATTGTCATGCTGGAGGGTCATGTCAGAATGAGCCTGCAGGAAGGGTACCACATGAGCGAGGTGGATGTCTTCCCTGTAACGCATAGCGTTGAGATTGCCTGCAATGACAACAAGCTCAGCCCTATGATGCTGTGACATACCGCCCTAGACCATGACGGACCCTCCACCTCCAAATCGATCCCGCTCCAGAGTACAGGCCTCGGTGTAACGCTCATTCCTCCGACGATAAACACGAATCCGACCATCACCCATAGTGAGACAAAACCGTGACTCATCAGTGAAGAGCACTTTTTGCCAGTCCTGTCTGGTCCAGCGACGGTGGGTTTGTGCCCATAGGCGAAATTGTTGTCGGTGATGTCTGGTGAGGACATGCCTTACAACAGGCCTACAAGCTCTCAGTCCAGCCTCTCTCAGCCTATTGCGGACAGTCTGAGCACTGATGGAGGGATTGTGCGTTCCTGGTGTAACTTGGGCAGTTGTTGTTGCCATCCTGTACCTGTCCCGCAGGTGTGATGTTTGAATGTACTGATCCTGTGCAGGTGTTGTTACACATGGTCTGCCACTGCGAGGACGATCAGCTGTCCACCCTCTCTCCCTGTAGCTCTGTCTTAGGCGTCTCAGAAGTACAGATATTGCAATTTATTGCCCTGGCCACACCTGCAGTCCTCACACCTCCTTGCAGCATGCCTAAGGCACATTCATGCAGATGAGCAGGGACCCTGGGCATCTTTCTTTTGGTGTTTTTCAGAGTCAGTAGAAAGGCCTCTTTAGTGTCCTAAGTTTTCATAACTGTGACCTTAATTGCCTACCTTCTGTAAGCTGTTAGTATCTTAAGGTCTTTGGACATTTACCATGGTTCCAGGTTGCACCCTCCTGGGCCTCACCATCTAACAGGAATTTACATGTTCATTCTCCTTGATGGAAGAACCAGTATAAAAATAATGAACGCCAACAAATACAAAAGGGTTTCACCCAGCTTCGCTGCTTGTACCTCTAATTAAGTCTTCGCTGCTTGTACCTCTAATTAAGTAGGTGTTGAACTGTGTTGTGAAAGGCCTTAATGAAAGCAGATTGTGAACGGTTCGGTTTTGGGGACCTGAATAGCATGTGTCTGCTTGTGATTCAAACCCAATGTGAAGCCATGTGTGATGAAGACATATTGTCAGACATATTGTTCACTGCACACCTGTGAGCTGTGAAGAAGAAAGCATACAGTAGTGCCTGAACACCTCAGTACCATCCCACTGGGCACAAACTGGTTGAATCAACTTCCAAGTCATTTCAACAACAAAAATAAAATGTGATAAAGACCTAAATCCAATGACATGGTACATGTTTTAAAATTGATTTCACATTGACTTTACATTAGTTGACAACAATCAAATTTATTTCGAAACTAGAAGTTGAACTGACATCTGTGTCCAGTGGGATGATGTTCTTGTTCCTCATCTCTCTCAATCTGTTCCCTCTGAGTCACTTATCTGTTTCCCCTGAGTCACTTATCTGTTCCCCCTGAGCCACTTATCTGTTCCCCCTGAGTCACTTATCTGTTCCCCCTGAGCCACTTATCTGTTCCCCCTGAGTCACTTATCTGTTCCCCCTGAGTCACTTATCTGTTCCCCCTGAGTCACTTATCTGTTCCCCCTGAGTCACTTATCTGTTCCCACTGAAGCTGTCACGCCCTGATCTGTTTCACCTGTCCTTGTGCTTGTCTCCACCCCAGGTGTCGCCCATCTTCCCCATTATCCCCTGGGTACTTATACTGGTGTTCTCTGTTTGTCTGTTGCCAGTTCGTCTTGTTTGTTCAAGTCAACCAGCGTTTTGTCTCAGCTCCTGCTTTTCCCCAGTCTCTCTTTTTCTCGCCCTCCTGGTTTTGACCTTTGCTTGTCCTGACCCTGGGCCTGCCTGCCGTCCTGTACCTTGGCCCCACTACTCTGGATTATCGACCCCTGCCAGTCTTGACCTGTTGTTTGCCTGCCCCTGTTGTTGCAATAAATATTGTTGCTTCAACCCAGTCTGCACTTGGGTCTTACCTGAAACCTGATGGAAGCATGCATGAGAACACCAGCTGTTCCGGACGACTGTGCTCCTTAAGACATTTAAACAGGTCAACATTCACAAGGCAGCTGGGCCAGACGGATTACCAGGATGTGTACATCCGAGCATGCACTGACCAACTGGCAAGTGTCTTCACTGACATTTTCATCCTGTCCCTGAACAAGTCTGTAATACCAACATGTTTCAAGCAGACCACCATAGTCCGTGTGCCCAAGAACACCAAGGTAACCTGCCTAAATGACTACCAACCCGTAGCACTCACGTCTGTAGCCATGAAATGCTTTGAAAGGCTGGTCATGGATCACATCAACACCATCATCCCAGAAACCCTGGACCCACTCCAATTCGCATACCAACCCAACAGATCCGCAATTGATGCAATCACTATTGCACTCCACACTACGCTTTCCCACCTGGACAAAAGGAACACATATGTGAGAATACTGTTTATTGGCTACAGCTCAGCATTCAACACCATAGTGCCCTCAAAGCTCATCACTAAGCTAAAGACCCTGAGACTTAACACCTCCCTCTGCAACTGGATCCTGGACTTCCTGACGGGCCGCCCCCAGGTGGTAAGGGTAGGCAACAACACATCTTCCACCCTGATCCTCAACGCAGGCGTTCCTCAGGGGTGCGTACTTAGTCCCCTCCTGTACTCCCTGTTCACCCATGACTGCATGGCCAAGCACGACTCCAACACCATCATTAAGATTGCCGATGACACAGCAGTGGTAGGCCTGATTACCGACTACAATGAGACAGACTATAGGTAGGAGGTCAGAGACCTGGCCGTGTGGTGCCAGGACAACAACCTCTCCCTCAATGTGATCAAGACAAAGGAGCTGATCGTGGACATCAGGAAAAGGAGGACCGAGCACGCCCCCATTCACATTGACGGGGCTGTAGTGGAGCAGGTCGAGAGCTTTAAGTACCTTGGTGTCCGGATCACCAACAAACTATCATGGTCCAAACACACCAAGACAGTTGTGAAGAGTGCACGACAGCACCTTTTGCCCTCAGGAGACTAAAAAGATTTGGCATTGGTCTTCAGATCCTCAAAAAGTTATACAGCTGCACAATCGAGAGCATCCTGACTGGTTGCATCACCACCTGGTATGGCAACTGCTCAGCCTCCGACTGCAAGGAGTATGGCCCAGTACATCACTTGGGCCAAGCTTCCTGCTATCCAGGACCTCTATACAAGGTGGTATCAGAGGAAGGCCCTAAAAATGTCCAAATACTCCAGCCATCCTAGTCATGGACCAGGCCTGGGCAACTCCAGTCATCAGGGGCCTGATTGGTGTCACAGTTTTTTCCCCAGCACCCAGCTAACACACCTGACTCCAATAATGAACTAATCATGATCTTCAGTTAAAAATGCAATTAGTTTAAATCAGGTGTGTCGTGTCTTTGGCTATGCCGGATTAAGTGATATGACATGCTAACTTATAAAATTATTTCTCTGTAATTAATATTACCTGATTAAGCTAATCATGTAAATGTAATTAACTAGAAAGTCGGGGCACCACAGAAGAACGTTTATAGAGCTGTTATCTTCCGAATAAACTCTTAAAATACTTAGTAATATTTTACATCGATAGCAGTCAATATTAACCCTTATCTTATTTTCAGTCTCATCATGAAAGTTGTAAATTCTTGGTTATCTTCACGAACCCTGGCTAACAAGTTGAATCAGCAATACAAAATTGGGTTTAATTATTTATTTACTAAATACCTAACTAATCACACAGAATTACAAATACACAGAATACAATGATGTCATACAGTATTCGCCCTGGTGAACGGAGCCTGTATCATGGCTGGTTACACAAAGGAAAGGGGGTTGGGCTTGAATGAAAGAGCGGGAAGATTTAGGAACAAAGAAACAGCAGCTATGCTATCGTAAATACATTATCTTATGCATTCTAAATTACCGCCCATTTGGAAAAGGAAAATGCAATAAATATTTACTCTGAGCTGCGCTTCAGTAGATTGGTCGTAGATGCTGGCCGGGTTGGCCAACAGATCTTCCTGTAGTGGAAGAATGTCTCTAGTGGTAATGGATACGTGGTGGTATCTTCGTCTGGTTGTTAGACTGGATCCGTCGTCCGTCCTTTCCTAGCCCACGTTAGCAGCGGCTAACTCAACGGCTAGGAAGTATCACTTCTGTAGTGAATAAGCTCAAAGTTCATACCAGTTCATACCATAGCTCACGCCGAGGTTGGCTTAGTTCTGTTCTTGATATGTGTCTGTCCTTCTGACGTAGAGGCTGCAGACCTCACGTACTGGAACACAGTGAATGTATTTTCGTCAAAGGCTTATATAGTGGAGAGGAGGGAAGGAGGTGTTTCATCGTTTATAACCCCTGTCTCTTCACAGGGTTGGCCACTGATCGGGCAGGGCACTTTCCTGATGAAAACCCAATTCTCTCATTTGGAAGCTAAAATTACATTTAATCTCCTAACAAACAATGTCAATATCAAACATTTCAATTGCATAACAATTCCATGTGACTCTGATAACTAGAGGGTGTATACTTTCTCAGGTACAGTTTATGTCGTCCTGTCATCAATCATAATGTCTCAGATAACAATGAACTGACATCCATACTCATTACGTTCCAAAGCATATTTCCAACTGGTTTTATTATCAAAAGATGGTTCCTTTTCCCCATTTGTTTGATGTTCCCAGACTCTCTATATTTAACACAGGCTATTCAAGTCCTTCAGTAGGGTCAGAGAGAGAGGGGAAGGGAGAAAGGTATTTATGGAGGGGTCATAAACCTTACCCACAGGCCAACGTCATGACAGGTGTGTTTGCTAGTGATGGGGGGAAAAGTGTGACACCAATCAAGCCCCTGAGGACTGGAGATGCCCACCCCTGGACTAGACTGTTCTCTCTGCATACTGCACGGTAAGCGGTACCAGAACGCCAAGTCTAGGTCCAAAAAGCTTCTTAACAGTTCTACCCCCAAGCCATAAGACTGCTGAACAGCTAATCAAATGGCAACCTGGACTATTTGCGTTTTACGCTGCTGATACTAACTGTTTATTAACTATGCATAGTCACTTTACCCATACCTACATGTATATATTACCTCAATCCCCTCAACTAACCCATTGACTCTGTGTCGGTGCTTGTTATTTTACTGTAAAAACTTTATTTTAAAACTTGAGTTTATTTAGTAAATATTTTCATAACTAATTTTTCTTAACCGCATTGTTGGTTAAGGGCTTGTAAATAAGCATTTCACGTTAAGGTCTACACCTGTTGTATTCGGCGCATGTGACAAATACGATTTGATTTGAAAACACACACACACACACACACACACACACACACACACACACACACACACACACACACACACACACACACACACACTCCTAATGAGAGGTGCATTGCTGGTTGGTTCCAAGAAGCATGACTATTCTGGGCTCAGTTTTTGACAGTGCAACCCGAGGTCATGCTCAGCATTGAGTCTGTGTCTGTACTTGTTTTTTTAAGAATGCCAGCCCTGACTCACATAGGTGTGTGGTTCCAAACTGGATCAGAACATGTACTGCTTTCTCAGTCAGGCAGGAGACCGCTTCCTGTTGTAGATGGAACAACCCAGAACTGTGTGAGTGGGTTCTCAGTCAGGCAGGAGACCACTTCCTGTTGTAGATGGAACAACCCAGAACTGTGTGAGTGGGTTCTCAGTCAGGCAGGAGACCACTTCCTGTTGTAGATGCATCTTGCTTCAATCCGTTTATTCCAGTTAGAATGAAAATAATTAGTTGTATTTTAACAGCAACACATCCAACCTAGACTTTTTTTCAACAATCATTTCTACAGTAAAATGTACAGATAATTTTTCATCTTGATGTTACTTGTGGTTGAATTATTAGTAGCTAGCTAGCTTGCTTTGGCTAATGTTAGCTAGCTAGCTATTAGCTGTGTACAAAGGGATTGTTTGAAAGAGAAACTGATATCGACTAATAGTACTCCCTTATTTTGGCTTATCATCACCTGTTATAAAATGACAACAATGCCTTGCTAGCTGACTTAACTTTTCCACTGTCGAAGCACTCTTTCCTGAAGCATTCTGTAGTGTTCTGAAACAAATCCCTGGGTTTACCATCATGCTGTGGATGTTTGTTTAAAAAAGATATATATATATATTTAACTCGGCAAATCAGTTAAGAAAAGATTGTAATTTACAATGACAACCTAGGAACAGTGGGTTAACTGCCTTGTTCAGGGGGGCAGATTTTTACCTTGTCAGCTCAGGGACTCGATCTAACAACCTTTCAGTTACTGGCCCAACGCTCTGACCAGTAGGCTACCTGCCGCCCCGAATTGATTGACTCGTTCCAGTGTTGCCTAGGTTACTTTCTAAATGTAATCCGTTACAGTTACTAGTTACCTGTCCATAATTGTAATCAGTAACGTAACTTTTGGATTACCCCAAACTCAGTAACGGAATCTGATTACATTCAGTTACTTTTAGATTATTTTAGACACCTGGGAGCCAGAAATCTTTCTGATTGAGAGGGGGGTCAAATACTTATTTCTCTCATTAAAATGCAAATCATTTTATAACATTTTTGACATGCGTTTTTCTGGATGTTTTTGTTGTTATTCTGTCTCTCACTGTTCAAATAAACCTACTATTAAAATTATAGACTGATCTTTTCTTTGTAATTGGGCCAACGTACAAAATCAGCAGGGGATCAAATACTTTTTTCCCCCACTGTATAAAGTATTTATAAGTCCAAAAATTGATGTAGCAACTACAGATTGCCTCTTTAAGTCTATCAAAAGCATACGAGTTTGATCCATTAGGCCTATGGATAAAAAAATGTATCAGCATGAATTAGATTGAGCAATAAAAGCCCCACTTTTATTCCATAGGCTGGGATCTGCACTATGCATCTGTTGCAAGAGCGCATTTTTCCCTGGCTGTCCACTAGTTTCAAAAACAATGATTAATAGGCAGCTTTAACTTCTTGAATTCAACCATTATTGGGTTCAAATACACATTTAGATTTGTGAACAGCCATCCACAACAACCACAATACGTAAGACGCAAATAGCTAAATGAGAGAGCAGCAGTGTGATTCACATCAACGTGCTATGTTGAAATAATAAGTGGTGATATCCGTATCGCCGTAGACTACACCACTGCTCTCATCCTTACCTCCAAGTGTTTATTCAAGTTGGATAATGTTTGGATGCCGAAAGCAGTTGCACCATTGGAAGACATAGCTTGGACTGTAGCCTACAAAAGCCTATTCCTGCTCTTTTCCCACAATCCATCAAACACATTTGGTGTGTCATCATAGTGGTCTCTGACTTGTTGTCAGACTCGCTCAAGTGGAACAAATTTAAACTTGCGCCTTTTTTTAATGCTGATTTGAATGTCGTTGAGAAAACAGAGAAGTGTCAAAGTTTTTTTTTGCAAACATTCTTTCTGAATTTAAAAGTAATCCCAGAAATAATCATCTAGTTTTTCAAAAGTATCGGTAATCCGATTACAATATTTTTGCTGGTAACATAACGGATTACCGTTATCGTTTTTTGTAATCCTTTACACTCCCCAAAACTGGATTACACTCCCCAACCCTGGATTACACTCCCCAACCCTGGATTACACTCCCCAACCCTGGATTACACTCCCCAACCCTGGATTAAACTCCCCAACCCTGGATTACACTCCCCAACCCTGGATTACACTCCCCAACCCTGGATTACACTCCCCAACCCTGGATTAAACTCCCCAACCCTGGATTACACTCCCCAACCCTGGATTACACTCCCCAACCCTGGATTACACTCCCCAACCCTGGATTAAACTCCCCAACCCTGGATTACACTCCCCAACCCTGCTCATTACTAAACACTTCCCCGCACAAAAGACATTGTGGGTGATCATCGTTATTTCTCTAAGTTTGTATGAAACCAAGAGAGAGAAACTCATCGCTGTTTTTTTTGCGTTTCGTGACGATTGAGCTCAGTCAGAACTTGAGCCCATTTGACGACAGTGGTGAGTTGTTGGCTTGTGGGAATGACAAGTCAGTGGCTGACAGCGCATCATCTGCTGCTGAACGACGACAGCGCTGCAGCGTGTGGGTCGCAAAGTGATCTTCAAGAAAACTGCAGAGAAAAAAAAAAGATTTGGTAAACAGCGAAGGACACGGGCATCTCCCATCCATCTCCCATCCCATCTCCCATCCATCTCCCATCCATCTCCCATCCCATCTCCCATCCCATCTCCCATCCCATCTCCCATCCATCTCCCATCCCATCTCCCATCCCATCTCCCATCCCATCTCCCATCCATCTCCCATCCATCTCCCATCCATCTCCCATCCCATCTCCCATCCCATCTCCCATCCATCTCCCATCCCATCTCCCATCCATCTCCCATCCCATCTCCCATCCATCTCCCATCCCATCTCCCATCCATCTCCCATCCATCTCCCATCCATCTCCCATCCCATCTCCCATCCATCTCCCATCCATCTCCCATCCCATCTCCCATCCATCTCCCATCCCATCTCCCATCCATCTCCCATCCCATCTCCCATCCCATCTCCCATCCCATCTCCCATCCATCTCCCATCCATCTCCCATCCATCTCCCATCCATCTCCCATCCATCTCCCATCCCATCTCCCATCCCATCTCCCATCCATCTCCCATCCATCTCCCATCCATCTCCCATCCATCTCCCATCCATCTCCCATCCATCTCCCATCCATCTCCCATCCATCTCCCATCCCATCTCCCATCCCATCTCCCATCCATCTCCCATCCATCTCCCAACCATCTCCCATCCATCTCCCATCCATCTCCCATCCCATCTCCCATCCCATCTCCCATCCCATCTCCCATCCCATCTCCCATCCATCTCCCATCCCATCTCCCATCCATCTCCCATCCCATCTCCCATCCCATCTCCCATCCCATCTCCCATCCATCTCCCATCCATCTCCCATCCCATCTCCCATCCATCTCCCATCCCATCTCCCATCCCATCTCCCATCTCCCATCCATCTCCCATCCCATCTCCCATCCCATCTCCCATCCCATCTCCCATCCATCTCCCATCCCATCTCCCATCCCACTCGCACAGCTGCCACACTGAGCAGAGACACCGCTGAGAGTGCACTGAACAGAGAGAGCAGTTGTACTTGGCCACATCAATTCCAGTCATTAATGAAATAATTATACATGTACTCTGACAGGTCATTACTTTAAGAAATGCTGCTCTATGTCTATATACACACTACAGTTCAACAGTTTAGGGTCACTTAGAAATGTCCTTGTTTTTGAAAGAAAAGCACGTTTTTTTTGTCCATTAAAATATCATCAAATTGATCAGAAATACAGTGTAGACATTGTTAATGTTGTAAATTACTATTGTAGCTGGAAACGGCTGATTTTTTTAATGGAATATCTACATAGACGTACAGACGCCCATTATCAGCAACCATCACTCCTGTGTTCCAATGGCACGTTGTGTTAGCTAATCCAAGTTGATCATTTTAAAAGGCTAATTGATCATTAGAAAAGTCCTTTTGCAATTATGTTAGCACAGCTGAAAATTGTTGTACTGATTAAAGAAGCAATAAAACTGGCCTTCTTTAGACGAGTTGAGTATCTGGAACATCAGCATTTGTGGGTTCGATTACAGGCTCAAAAGGGCCAGAAACAAATAACTTTCTTCTGTATCTCGTCAGCCTATTCTTGGTCTGAGAAATGAAGACTATTCCATGTGAGAAATTGCCAAGAAACTAAAGATCTCGTACAACGCTGTGTACTACTCCCTTCACAGAACAGTGCAAACTGGCTCTAACTAGAATAGAAAGAGGAGTGGGAGGCCCCGGTGCACAACTGAGCAAGAGGACAAGTACATTAGAGTGTCTAATTTGAGAAAGATGCCTCACAAGTCCTCAACTGGCAGCTTTATTAAATAGTACCCACAAAACCCCAGTCTCAACATCAACAGTTAAGATGTGACTCCGGGATGCCGGCGTTCTAGGCAGAGTTGCAAAGAAAAAGCCATGTCTCAGACTGGCCAATAAAAAGAAAAGATTAAGATGGGCAAAAGAACACAGACACTGGACAGAGGAACACTGTGATTAACTCTTACTGCATATGACTGTCCACAAAGAGTGCTGACGCATCACTTCACCTCAGGGCTCTGTTCTTGTATGACACAATATACGGCTGTGTGGCTCAGTTGGTAGAGCATGGTGTTTGCAACACCAGGGTCGTCGGTTCGATTCCCACAGGGGACCAGTACGGGGATTATTTTTTATTTTTTTTAAATGTATGAAATGTACGCATTCACTACTGTAAGTCGCACTGGATAAGAGCGTCTGCTGAATGACTAAAATGTAATGTGTGAAAGAAATCCACACAGAGGACGATATGTCAAAAACGCTGGTCGATATCAATACTATAACAAATATGATATAAAACACATGATTATTATGCCAGTCAGGTCCTGCTGATGAGGTATTTAAAGGTTGGTCAGGGTTGAGGTGGTGATATAGCCTGAGACCATACTGCATCAACTAGCTCTCCTCCCCTCTCTCTCTCACCCTCTCTCTCTCTCCCCCTTTCTGTCTCTCTCCCTCCCTCTCTCTCTCGCCCTCTCTCTCTTTCTCTCTCTCTCTCCCTTTCTGTCTCTCTCCCTTCCTCTCTCTCTCTCTCTCCCTTTCGATCTCTCTCCCTCTCTCTCTCGCTCTTGATCTCTCTCCCTCTCTCCCTCCCTTTCGATCACTCTCCCTTTCGATCTCTCTCTCTCTCTTTCGATCTCTCTCCCTCTCTCTCTCTCTCTCTTTTGAACTCTCTCTCCCTCTCTCTCTTTCTTGATAT
Organism: Salmo trutta; assembly: GCF_901001165.1. Classification (NCBI taxonomy): domain Eukaryota; kingdom Metazoa; phylum Chordata; class Actinopteri; order Salmoniformes; family Salmonidae; genus Salmo; species Salmo trutta. Next base: position 4,328,589 of record NC_042984.1, on the reverse strand, counting down.
CTCAGCTCCTCAGCTCGCTCTGCTGCTGGACCCTTTGAAGTCATTCATATTTAAACACTACATTTCCCTCCCCCGATAGCCCAGCCTGCCTGCACCCACACATGCGCGTACACACCCACACACACACACACACATTAATGTTTTATCTTCCTTTCTGCCTCTATACACAACAAGTTACACAACACCACTCATCTCCACCCCTCACTTCCTTCTTTCTGTCTTCCAGGAAAAATGTGTTGAGAATCATGTCTTTGTGGGTTTGCTGTTATTGCTGTACTAATGCTGTGAGAGAGGGAACAGCAAAAGGGTTGTTCAATTGATGGCACTAGGGATAAGGGAGGCTATAGATAACATGCTATAAGGACATGAGGAGACAAAAGAACACAGTGGACTCAGAGGGTGATTGGTAGACTAGAGAGAAGGCTGTGAGCAGGATCCCCAGTACCTACGTGCAGCAGCTACTCTTCCTGGGGGGGGGTTCCACATAAAACTTACAAATACATGACAAAGTACAGAACAGTAATAAACAAGAGCAACATAAGATATTACATTAAATAAATGAAAATATTTTTTAAATAAAATACGAGTTATATATATATACACTTTTCATATGTACATATTCATATTCATATATACATATTCATATTCTTATATACATATTCATATTCACATATACATTACAGTTAAATTAGAAAATTAGAAAGAGGAGAGGCGCTGTGATACACTATGTTTTTTTAAATCCGTTTTTTAAAGCTTTAAAGGTTTTTGCCTGAGTAACCTCTGGTGGCAGAGCATTCCACGATGACATGGCTGTATACATGAATGAGCGACGCATTAAATCTGTTTTTGATTTGGGTTCCGTGAAGAAACCGATAGTGGTGTGTCTGGTAGGGTATGTATGTCTGTTTGAAGTGTATGCTAAATATTATACAAGTGGTTAGGCATTTTCAACACACACGTCTCTTAAAACGACTTGTAGAGAAGTATTTCATTTCTCCTCAACCGTGAAAGAATATCATGCATGTCATTGATGTTAGTTCTGTGTGTGCAGTTAACGGCTGCTCTGTTTTGAGCCAGCTGCAGCTTTGCTAGGTCTTTCTTTGCTGCACTTGACCACATTATCGGACAGTAATCGAAGACGGGAGATGACCAGAGCCGGAACAACTAGTACAGTTGATCTTTGTGCCAAAAACACAGATATTTTAATAACAGACATACCTATCTCCATCTTCACAACAACTTTCTCAATGTGACTTGATAACTGACCATCCGATGTTACTCCTAGGAGTTCAGCTTCTTCAATGGACACACCTTTTTATTCAAAGGCTAAATATAAAAAAGAATGTAAACCTTTATTTTATCAGGGAGTCATACTGAGACCAAGGTTACATTTACATTTACATCATTTAGCAGACACTCTTATCCAGAGCGACTTACAAATTGGTGCATTCACCTTATGATAACTAGTGGAACAACCACTTTACAATAGTACATCTACATATTTTTTTTTTGGGGGGGGGGGGGGTTAGAAGGATTACTTTATCCTATCCCAGGTATTCCTTAAAGAGGTGGGGTTTCAGGTGTCTCCGGAAGGTGGTGATTGACTCCGCTGTCCTGGCATCGTGAGGGAGCTTGTTCCACCATTCGGGTGCCAGAGCAGCGAACAGTTTTGACTGGGCTGAGCGGGAACTGTGCTTCCGCAGAGGTAGGGAGGCGAGCAGGCCAGAGGTGGATGAACGCAGTGCCCTTCTTTGGGTGTAGGGACTGATCAGAGCCTGAAGGTACGGAGGTGCCGTTCCCCTCACAGCTCCGTAGGCAAGCACCATGGTCTTGTAGCAGATGCGAGCTTCAACTGGAAGCCAGTGGAGTGTGCGGAGGAGCGGGGTGACGTGATGTTGCAGATGAGCCCTGAATTACGTAAATGACAGAAAATGTTAATACAAAATGCAAGCAGAAAGAATACATGGTCATAGAAAAACAATCACATTCATCAGTAATACAATCCTCAATCAGACTTCTGAATTGACCTAGAGAAACCAGAACTTTAAATTAAAAAATATTTTGAAGATTGTTCCTGAAATAAGATGCAAGAAAACTAAAAGCTGATTTACCTAACTCAGTAGAGAACAAAGACATTTGCAGAGTTAACCATCCCTGAGACCAGCAGTATGCTTAGGGTCATTGTCCTGCTGGAAGGTGAACCTCCGTCCCAGTCTTCCTGTCCCAGTCTCTGGAAGACAGAAACAGGTTTCTCTCAAGAATTTCCCTGTATTTAGCGTCATCCATCATTCCCTCAATTCTGACGAGTTTCCCAGTCGATGAAAAACATCCCCACATTATGATGCTGCCACCACCATGCTTCACTGTGGGATGGTGATCTCGGGGTGATGAGAGGTGTTGGGTTTGCGCCAGACATAGCGTTTTCCTTGATGGCCAAAAAAGCTCTATTTTAGTCTCATCTGACCAGAGTACCTTCTTCCATATGTTTGGGGAGTCTCCCACAAATGCCTTTTTGCGAACACCAAATGTTCTTTTTTCTTTAAGCAATGGATTTGTATGGCCACTCTTCCTTAAAGCCCATCTCTGTGGAGTGTACGGCTTAAAGTGGTCCTATGGACAGATACTCCAATCTTCGCTGTGGAGCTTTGTAGCTCTTTCAGGGTTATCTTTGGTCTCTTTGTTGCCTCTCTGATTAATGCCATCCTTGCCTGGTCTGTGCGTTTTGTTGGGCGGCACTCTCTTGGCAGGTTTGTTGTGGTGCCATATTCTTTCAAATTTTTAATAATGGATTTAATGGTGCTCCATGGGATGTTCAAAGTTTTGGATATTTTTTTATAACCCAACCCTGAACTGTACATCTCCGCAACTTTGTCCCTGACCTGTTTGGAGAGCTCCTTGGTCTTCGTGGTGCGACTTGCTGTCACGTCCTGGCCAGTATAAGGGTTAATTGGTATTGTAGTTTGGTCAGGACGTGGTAGAGGGTATTTGTTTTATGTGGTTCAGGGTGGTGTTTTTGTTGTAAGGGTATTTGATTTAGTATTTCGGGGTTTTTGGGCACTGTTTGAGTTTCACGTATTTCTATGTTGATCTAATTAGTTGTATGTCTATGTTTGGTTAATTGGGGTGGACTTCCAATTGAAGGCAGCTGTGTGGTGTTGCCTTTGATTGGAAGTCCTATATTAGTTGGGTGTGTTTGTCTGTTTATTGTGGGAGATTGTTCTGAGTTTAGCCTTGTGCCTTGCCAGACTGTCTGTAATTCGTTGTTCGTTTCGTTTTGTTGTTTTGGAGTGTTCTTTTTTGATTTAATAAATGTTCAAAAATGAACAACCGCATGCCTGCTGCGTTTTGGTCCTCCATTTCCAACGACAACCGTGACACTTGCTTGGTGGTGCCCCTTGCTAAGTGGTGTTGCAGACTCTGGGGCCTTTCAGAACAGGTGTACTGTATATATACTCAGATCATGTGACACTTAGATTGCACACAGGTGGACTTTATTTAACAAATTATGTGACTTCTGAAGGTAATTGGTTGCACCAGAACTTATTTAGGGACTTCATAGCAAAGGGGTTGAATACATATGCACAAACCACTTTTCCGTAAACATTTTCTTTAACATTTCTTGAAACAAGTAATTTTTTTCCTTTCACTTCACCAATTTTGACTATTTTGTGTTTGTCTATTACATGAAATCCAAATAAAAATCAATTTAAATTACAGGTTGTAATGCATCAAAATAGGAAAAACGCCAAGGGGGATAAATACTTTTGCAAGGCAATGTACATGGGCCGCCTTCCAAACCTTGCGGATAATACCAGATATAATCGTCAGGTTAAACATGTGGATTAATGATTCAACCAATCAGGGGGTCAGAGAGCTGCAGCAAATAAATCTGTATTCTGGTTTATGGACACATCTACAAACAGGAGCTTGGGAACAGAAATATTTAAAGATTGTGACTCCATGAAATTAGATTTAACATACATGGCCACTTCTCCCCCTTTCTGTAATCTGTTACATCTAAATATATTATCATCATTTACTTTATCAGAGACAGAACCATTTAGACATGTCTACTGTAAACGTCTAAACCTTTCTGTAAATCTGTGTGATGACTCATTCAGCCAGTAAACGGTCCTGATTTGAACATAACTCCCTGTGGATCAACAGTAGTGTTGATTGACAGCACATGCAGTATTTCCAAGTAATTTAGAGACACATTGAAACTGGTAACAGGAACATAGTTTTTTTTCTAAATCCCAAATGGTGCCCTATTCTGTTTACAGTGCACTACTTTTTATTACCAGAGCCCTATGGGGCTTGTCAAAAGTAGTGCACTAAGTAGGGAATAGGGTGCCATTTGGCACACAGATTTGATAAAACAGTTTTAACTTTCTGTGTGGTCTTGGAGCCAGAGTAAATTGTTGCCATTTCCAGATAAGGGCAAGTATAATTGCAATAACAATCACACACTGTCACGCAGTTACAAGAAATCAATGTTTTATTTTTTTATTTTTTATTTATTTTAACGAGCTGCTGGCCAGCAGATCGATGGACTGGGCAGTAGGCGGAAGCAAATGTTACACTTTAGACAATAACAATTGTATGGACTCGACAGCGACAGATAAACATGGGACGTTACCCACCCTATTCACTAATGTAGTGCCGTATTTCAGTCCATCAAGTGCACTATATAGGTAACAGGGTGCCTTTTGGGACACTCAAACATAAATATGGAGGTTTTGTTGAAGGGAAATACATTAGGAAGACGAGCAGGAATCTTTGTCTCTCTGATTATCTAATTTATAGTGCCAACTGGGTTGTTCGAGCCCTGAATGCTGATTGGCTGACAGCCGTGTTATATTAGACCGCATACCAAGGGTATGACAAAACATTTATTTTTACTGCTCTACTTATGTTGGTAACCAGTTTATAACAGCAATAAGGCACCTCTGGGGTTTGTGGTATGTGGCCAATATACCACGGCTAAGGTCCGTGTCCAGGCACTCCACGTTGCATCCTGCCGAAGAACAGCCTTTAGCCGTGGTATATTGGCCATATACCACACACTCTCGTGACTTATTGCTTAATTATTATCCATTATCTTTTGCTGTGTGTGTGTGTGTGTGTGTGTGTGTGTGTGTGTGTGTGTGTGTGTGTGTGTGTGTGTGTGTGTGTGTGTGTGTGTGTGTGTGTGTGTGTGTGTGTGGCATGCTTATGAATCATTGTTTTGCTACTATAGGCAGGCTGAGACTTCAGTATGGCTTGGCCAATCAATGGAGCCCAACTTCACTGTAATTAGCAGTTAATGGATTTAATTTGGACCAATTGAGAGCTTGTTAAACTCTGGTATCGATCCGACGGATCGCGGTCTTCTACAGGGACACAGCCAAATGAAAAAACGAACTGACATAGGGGGCAGTTTGTGCAAATGCCAGACGGTTCGTTCCATTTTAGCCCAGTGGGCTGGTTTCAGTTTTTGGGTTGCGAAGAATGATCATTATTTTAGGCAAAAGTTTAAGCATGGGGTGGGTTTAGGGGCCTCAAGGAAAAATATGGGCCAGTGTGTTAGAAATGCTTGAGGCAATTTCTGATCCCAGTCCGCCCCTGGCTGGAACAGTGTAGTACCGCCAAGCACTCTAGCCTAGTAATCACCCACTGAACACACACAAGTGTGTTCCCTTTTGTTCTTATCCTAACCAGACATCACCTCTATAGGCTATAGGCTAGGTGTGCTTCCCTGCTTCCTAGTGCCAGCCATCACCTCTATAGGCTATAGGCTAGGTGTGCTTCCCTGCTTCCTCGTGCCAGACATCACCTCTATAGGCAGAGTTGCCTAGGTTACTTTCTAAATGTAATCCGTTACAGTTACTAGTTACCTGTCCAGAATTGTAATCAGTAATGTAACTTTTGGATTACCCCAAAAACTCAGTAATGTAATCTGATTACATTCAGTTACTTTTAGATTACTTTCCCCTTAAGAGACATTAGAGGAAGACAAGCATGTTTGTCACCAGCTGAACTACATCTATTGCAGGATAAATCAATGTTAAAAATTACATAGCTGGCCAAATATGGATGTTAAATTTGACTTTATGGTTTGGTTATGTTGGCTTCTTCTAACCCATCGCTTTCTACTACATATAACAATAATATGATTAAATTATATCTTTACATTAAAAACCAAAGTCTATCAGAATTCCAGTCATTCCAATAAATGTTATACCCCTTGATCTTCAAGAATAGGACTTGGAAATATGGAAGTATAGATTAGCCAATATTGATTTACCTGAGCATAACCACAAAACTAAGGACTTATTAGCCAGCCCTACTCTGTTGTTTATGATTGTGTTGTAATGGAGGACTGATTGGACTCATTGATTCGAGTTGAAAAATAAATGCTGCGTTCATGGAATGGCATGCTTTGAGCACTACTGAAAAGTGCTATTTACATATGAAAAATCAATGCCATCTGCTTTATTTGCTACAGGCTTATTGTTAACCTTTTAGTTGGTGACACTTTGAGATCTTGTTAATATGCAGCTGTTTAATGGGCAAATCCACAGATAATACAACAACAAAACGGCCAGCTTTTCTTCCACCGATCCTGTAGAAGTTAAATGATGTTATAGGCAGAAAACCCAATTAATCTCCATCGTTTATTGGAAATTGATGGGTCATTTATAACAAAACCTTTTGATGTGTCCAGTATTTCAATTACTATTTGGTAAAGTGGACAAAGAGAAGCGAAATGACAACATTATGAACAGCGAACAATCATAATTGTGTATTGTAGATCAAATAATGAAAGAGAAGGATTATCGTTTTGAATTTGGTCAAATTTGTGTGGAGTACGTGGAAAAACAGTTGCTATCCATCAGTAATTATAAGCCACCAGGTATAGACAACCTAGATGGGGAAAACTGTCGAGAATGGTTGTTATCCACTGCATTGCAACCCTTATTTTTCATGTCTTTAACCAAAGCCTAAAGGAGTGTGGAAGGAAACTAAAGTTATTCCATTGCCTATAAATAGTAAAGCAGCCTTTGTTGGCTCTAACAGCCTCCCAATCAGTTGGCTGCATGCACATAGAGAAGGCCACTCAACTTGTACTGCGCTGACTCAGATGACTGGTGATTTACTGAAAGAAAATGGATTTAAAGACGATAGCTGGAGTTATATTATTAGATTTTAGTGCAGCCTTTTGATGTTATTGATGATTTTTTTTTTAATCCCTTGCTATGGCTTTACATCACTTGCCATCACCTGGTTGGAGAGTTACTTATCCAATAGAACTCAGAGAGTATTCTTTACTGGAAACTTCTCTAATATCAGATATACTACATGGCCAAAGGTTTGGCTATTTCAGACACAAACGTTGCTGACAGGTGTATAAAATCAAGCACACAGCAGTGCAATCTCCATAGACAAACATTGGAAGTAGAATGGCCTTACTGAAGAGTTTAGTGATTTTCAATGTGGCACAGTCACAGAATTCCACCTTTACAACATGTCAGTTTGTCAAATTTCTGTCCTGCTAAAGCTGACCCGGTCAACTATAAGTGCTGTTATTGTGAAGTGAAAACATCTGGGAGCAACAACGGCTCAGCCACGAAATGGTAGGGGCAACACAAGCTCACAGAATGGACCACCGAGGGCTGAAGCGCGTAACCCGTAAAAATTGTCTGTCCTCGGTTGTAACACTCACTACCGAGTTCCAAACTGCCTCTGGAAGCAATGTCAGCACAATAACTGTTCGTTGGGGGCTTCGTGAAATGGGTTTCCATGGCCAAGCTGCCGCACACAAGCCTAAGATCACCATGCGCATTGCCAAGCGTCGTCTGGAGTGGTGTAAAGCTCGGCCGCCATTTGACTCTGGAGCAGTGGAAACACTTTCTCTGAAGTGATGACTCACGCTTCACCATCTGGCAGGACAATCTGAGTTTGGCAGATACCAGGAGAACGCTACCTGCCCGAATGCATAGTGTCAACTGTAAAGTTTGGTGGAGGGGAAATAATGGTCTGGGGATGTTTTTCATGGTTTGGGCGCCTTAGTTCCAGTGAAGGGAAATCTTAACACTACAGCATACATAGCCATTCTAGACGATTCTGCGCTTCCAACGTTGTGGCAACAGTTTGGGGAAGGCCTTTTCCAGTTTCAGCATTACAATGCCCCCGTGCAAAAAACAAGGTCCATACAAAAGTGGTTTGTCGAGATCAGTGTGGAAGAACTTGACTGGCCTGCACAGAGCCCCTCAGCTCTTGTGGCTGAAAGGAAGCAAGTCCCCACAGCAATATTCCAACATCTAGTGGAAAGCCTTCCCAGAAGAGTGGAGGCTGTTATAACAGCAAAGGGGGGTACCAACTCCATGTTAATGCCCATGAAATTGGAATGAGATGTTCGATGAGCAGCAGTCAACATACTTTTGGTCAGTAGTGTATATTAGTGTTTTATTTTTTTATTATATTTTTTTCTGTTTGAATTTTTCTTCAACTTTGACTTTACATAGTATTTTCGTGTAAATTGTTGACAAAAAATGACAATTGAATCAATTTTAATCCCACTTTGTAACAAAACAACATTTTGAAAAAGCCAAAGGGGTGTGAATACTTTTTGACGGCACTGTACAACTATTTCAGTCTTTTCATATTGCAGTTCTATGTTGACCTGTTGTTGTACAGTGGGTCTTCCCGTAAAAATTGCGTCATACTGCAGCAGAACTCTATGGCACGTTATTTAATTGTCAGCCATTGTTGCCATTAATGCTAGTTGGTGCTAGTTTGACCACCAGAGGGCATCTTTGAGAAGCATTTGATAGCCTTCAATATTGGCTGTACTAGAGAATTTCAAACCTTATTTGTAAGAACATAGTATATGGGATTGATTTTAAGAAGTGTAGCTTATTTAATTTGATTAATGCTATAGTATTTCTATTCCAAGAAAAATGAAAAAGGAAACCATCAGGGTTTCTGTTAGGAAAATATGGCGCCGTACAACATGACGGTCGGGAGTAGGCTACAGTACTAAGAGCATAACATTTCCACACCCTAATTGTACTCTAACCAATACCCAAACGGAGATTCAGGGAAAATAAAAATAAAATGTATTTATCAAGACCAGTCCCCATGCTTGTCTCAGAGCAGCGTGGAACGGTGCTGAAATAGTTGACCACAGCGGGTAGGCTATTGCTTCAAATCCTATTGCTTCTAACTTCAATATGCTTTTTAAATAAATAAGACCTACACCCCTTTTAACAACACATTACTCCACACTAGTGAGACTCATGTCCCCAATACAGTAAATTGAAAAATATTTTTTTCAATGACGTGACTCTCCGCCAAAATTTAGAATTAGAGGATTGGAGGATTCTAAATGAATAACTAAGGGCCTTTTTTCGTTAGGGCAAATCTGATCGTGAGAATATCTATTTAATTCTAATAGTAATTGCATATTTTTTTTTAAACTATATTTTGGAGATTTAGATTTCAAGTAACCTAAAGTGAGCTAGAAAAAGGCCGTTCTTGAACATGGAGTAAGACATTCTTACCAATTTGTAAATAAAACCAGTTTGTTATTTAGAATTAAATATTTCTGTTTTTAGTGGGAGAGAAACCAAAAGCCCACCGTCGCCTCATGGGTCTCCCGGTTGCGGCCGGCACGGGTTATCGAACCAGTGTATGTAGCAAAGCAGCTTGCAATGGGATGCAGTGTCCTAGACCACTGCACCACTCGAGAGGCCCCATCCACAAAATATTTAATGATGATCAATTGCCTTGCACAAAGTAACAAAATACAGAGAGGTGTTGGTAAGAGTCTATTGTCCTGCTAATAGCCCATAATGGGCTATTGTACTACACGGTGCGCAGGTCAGGATAACCAAAACATTTCTTTATTAAAGACTATCAGAAAGAATGTTGGTACTTATTTATTTTGATCCAAAGCCATGAATGAGTGAGTCACTCAGCTTTATGTAGGTGCCGAGGCTATATGGCTGAGTTACTCAGCTTTATGTAGGTGCCTGAGGCTATATGACTGAGTCACTCAGCTTTATGTAGGTGCCTGAGGCTATATGACTGAGTCACTCAGCTTTATGTAGGTGCCTGAGGCTATATGAGTGAGTTACTCAGCTTTATGTAGGTGCCTGAGGCTATATGACTGAGTTACTCAGCTTTATGTAGGTGCCTGAGGCTATATGACTGAGTCACTCAGCTTTATGTAGGTGCCTGAGGCTATATGACTGAGTCACTCAGCTTTATGTAGGTGCCTGAGGCTATATGACTGAGTCACTCAGCTTTATGTAGGTGCCAGGCTATATGACTGAGTCACTCAGCTTTATGTAGGTGCCCGAGGCTATATGACTGAGTCACTCAGCTTTATGTAGGTGTCGAGGCTATATGACTGAGTCACTGAGCTTTATGTAGGTGCCTGAGGCTATATGACTGAGTCACTCAGCTTTATGTAGGTGCCAGGCTATATGACTGAGTCACTCAGCTTTATGTAGGTGCCCGAGGCTATATGACTGAGTCACTCAGCTTTATGTAGGTGCCGAGGCTATATGACTGAGTCACTCAGCTTTATGTAGGTGCCTGAGGCTATATGACTGAGTCACTCAGCTTTATGTAGGTGCCTGAGGCTATATGACTGAGTCACTCAGCTTTATGTAGGTGCCTGAGGCTATATGACTGAGTCACTCAGCTTTATGTAGGTGCCAGGCTATATGACTGAGTCACTCAGCTTTATGTAGGTGCCCGAGGCTATATGACTGAGTCACTCAGCTTTA